>NW_010359992.1:0-3419 GCF_000414095.1 Morus notabilis | reverse complement strand
AGCGCAGTGTATTCTTCTAGAATTGCCTTGTGCCCTTCGGAGACCTTTAAGGCTTCATAGACAAAATTTGGAATCCTGATTTTGTCTAAGGAGGTCACAAACGCTTGGAATTTTGGCGATAAACTCGAGTAGGAGATGTAACTGCGAAGGGGATGTTAAGTGCATGATCTAACACCTTTTCTATGTGCAATAGGCTGATTCATCGTAGGATCAACCTGCGGACTAGATTTTGCTGTATTTTGCTGTCCTTCAGGTTCGGCTTGGCTCGGGAAAGTCTCTTGACAGTGCTGAGGTAGTGCGGCCTCAAGGTTTTTTCTTCTTTCATAGACTTTCACAGCATCATCGGGAAGAAGAAGATGTTTGGGATAGACATAGGGAGAAGGTTGACCATGCTCAGAAATAGGTGAGGAAGACTGATCACAAGACTTTTGAGTTTGACTTGGGATTGGTGTATTGTAAGACAGAGTAGGGAACACCGGAGATGATGAATTTGGAGGAATTGATGAGTTTGACTCGAGAAGTGAGGTCCACTCCCAATGCTGTAATTCACTGGTGGTATTCTCCCCTTGAATTGCAGTATTGGAGTAGTATGGGATATTTTCGAAGAATGTAACATCCATAGTATTGTAAAATGTACGAGTGATGGGAGAGTAACACTTATATCCCTTTTTGTTGGCTGAATAACCAAGGAAGATGCATTTATGTGCACGGGCATCAAATTTTCCCCGGTATTGAGAATGGATATGGATAAAGGCAGTGCAACCAAAGAGTTTAAACGGAATATCTAAGACAAGCCGTGAGGTAGGAAATAGACTCTGTATTGTTTGCAAAGGTGTACGAAATTTGAGTATTCTAGAGGGTAGACGGTTAATCAAATATGTTGCAGTGAGAATCGCTTCACCCCAAAATCTTTTAGGAGCACGGGCTTGGAAAAGTAAAGATCGGGCCACTATAAGAATATGATGGTTTTTTCGTTCGGCAACACCGTTTTCTTGTGGTGTGTCAACACAAGAGCTTTGTTGAACAATGCCATGAGATGTGAAATAAGAACCGAGACATGAGTTGAAGAAATCCTTGGCATTATCAGTTTTCAGGATTTGGATATTGGCTTTGAATTGGGTTTGTACCATGACATGAAAGGTCTGAAATATGTATTTGGTTTCTGATTTTTCTTTCATTAGGAATGTCCAACACAATCTAATGTGATCATCAACCAACAGTAAAAACCATCTTGCACCAGTAAGACTACGGATACGAAATGGTTCCCAGATATCCCCATGAATGAGAGTAAAGGGATGACTAGGTTGATATTGCCGAGGTGCATAAGTGTTTTGAATGTGTTTTGCCAATTGACATACTTCACAATGAAAGAAATTAGGATTTTAATTGATAAATAGAGAAGGAAACAGATGTTTCAAGTGCAGAAAATTGGGATGACCTAGACGAAAGTGCCACATCATAATTTCACTTTCCTTATTGGAATGACTACTAGACTTAAGACTATGACTCAACTGACATTGATGACCAGCAAAACGACTTGAAGAAGGATTGACATCCAGAATATAGAGGCCTGCACGGAAATCAGCACTGCCAATCACCTTCCCCGTGCTCAAGTCCTGAAAAACACAAGAATCAGCAAGAAATTTAGTTTCACAGTTGAGATCACGATTTAATCTGCTAACCGAGACAAGATTACAGTCAAGATCAGGTACAAATAACACGGATTTGAGAATGAGAGTATTTGAGAGATGGATGGTTCCTGTTCCGACCACTTTGGTGCGTGTACCGTTGGCTATACGCACTGTTTGATAGCTGTTACATAGTGAAAACGTTGAGAAAAATGATCTGTCACCTGTCATGTGCTCAGATGCACCCGAGTCCACTACCCAAGCGGAATGAGGAGATGTTGAGGCATGCATTGCTGAGATGTTGGTGTTATTCTTGTTCTCAGGTGTGTTGTTGATATTTGCCCTCTATATGAGTTGTTGGAGCACATCGAGTTGTTCCTTTGAGAAAGGGACGGAATTGCTGAAGACAGAATTGCTGAATTGTGAGGTATCACTAAAGGCTGCATTCCCTTTTACTTCACGGTCTCGGTTGGGTTTCCAGTCAGACGGTTTCCCATGTATCTGCCAGTAGGTTTCCTTGAGATGCCTAGGCTTTCGACAATGATCACACCAAGGGCGGCCTTTCCCTCGTTCGATTGTCACCAGCATAGCGTGAGTGGTTGCGGGCAGCAAGAGCACTAGGGTCAGACTGGATTTCTTTGACTGCTGCGAGACTTGGGGCTTCAGGAGTGGCAAAATTGGATTGTCCCATCATGACGCGCTTACGGCTCTCTTCTCTTCGTACCTCAGAGAAGGCTTCTCGCAGACTTGGCAGAGGTTTTGTTCCCAGAATTCTACCCCTTACTTCATCAAGAGTTTTGTCAAGTCCCATCAGGAATTTAAAGACTCGTTTAGTCTCCACTATCTTTTTGAAGTATGCACGATCTTCAGAGCACTTCCAGTCGTGAATCTCAAACAAATCTAACTGTTGCCAATAGCGAATGAGAGTGGTAAAGTAGGTGGTCACAGAGTTTTCACCTTGCCGGAGGTCCTGGAGAGTACTTTCCACGTAGAAGAGCTCAGTCGTGTTCTCACTACTCGAGAATGTTTCACATACAGCCTCCCAAATTTCTCTGGCAGTGGTGTACAACAAGAAATTCTCTCCTATCTCGGCTGTCATAGAGCTGATCAACCAGGACATCACTAGACTATTTTCGGCTCTCCAGATCTTGTATTATGCACTGCTCGGATCTCGTTCTGGAATAGTACCAGTGAGATATTCGTTCTTGCTTCGCCCACCGATGAACATCATCATTGATTGAGACCACTGAAGATAGTTTTGGCCATTGAGTTTGTGGGTTGTGATAGGAACGAGATTGTTTTCCAAGGCCAGAGTAAGACGAGGAGCAGTTGGGATATTGAGAGAGGGATTGGCTGTTTGAGAGGAAATATTGAGATCGGATGTAGATGAATCCCGGGATGTCTGCTCGGTTTCTGCCATGATTTGGAGAGGAAAAACGAGGAGAGGAGGAGAGAAAATAAAGAGGCCGGCGTAGGATTTCAGAATCTAGGGCTCTGATACCATGAAGTTTTCTGAAGTATGAGAAAAGGTAACTCCTATATTATTCACGATTATGGGTTACACTTATATACACACGGTATTAGACCTAGAATCCCTACAAATCAAGATCTACAATATCTTTCCTAATAAATACAAATATCCTAGTATATCTAGAGAATAAAATTAGGAAACTACTTCCCTAGAAGTTAGGGATACAGTTAAGCCTAGATTGATTTTCTACAAATTCCATCCTTTCGGGGTTCTAGTTCTCCCGAAGAGTATCTGGAATGGGTGGAACGTGTGGAGAAGAT
>NW_010359991.1:0-2466 GCF_000414095.1 Morus notabilis | reverse complement strand
CTTTGTCTGCAGAAAGCCCTCAAACCCTAATTTGCAGAAGCCGAGGATTCGGGCATTTCTGAGATATTTATACTAACCATGGACTTGTTTCAGGCCCAATTCTCTATGCTCTGGTTTACTTACTATTTTTTTCTTTGGGCTTTATTGTGGCCCAATTCACAAGCCTCGCAAAGGGTTTCCAAATTGGGCCATTTACACATATAGAAGGACAGTTTTTAAAAAGGGCTTTAAAGAGAACTCCCACATGTTTTATGTTTTAAGTTCAGGAGATATAAATTATTGCGAGAATATTATAATTATATCATCACACTATATTTAAAATATTAAATATGAAGAAAGAGAGAAATAGGTCAAGACTTGAGATGAATTAAAATTAATAGGTCAATAGTTTACATAAGTTAATAAATAGGCGAAATTACTGCTTTTGTCCATAACTTGTTTGGTTATGAACCATAACTTGACAAGTTATTCATAGTTTTTCTCCATAACTTGTCTGGTTATAAACCATAACTTGACAAGTTTATCCATAACTTATCTGATTATAAATCATAACTTGACAAATTATGACCTATTAATTTGTATAACTAAAAGTTGGTCTATATACTTTCTTAAGCTTTTCATAGCGGCACTATTTTCGTATTAAATGTATATTTAGGATACTGGCAGGTCTCTGGTCGCAAGACTAATATCCAACTGAGATACCCGTCGGTACCCGGCCACAAAACAGGAGTCCAATTAAGATACCTGACTGTATCTTACGAAGAACCACCAGTATCAGGTGCAATAGTCATCGGAATTCTCTCCAGCGTCTTTGGCTTGTGTTATTTGCCATGATATCAGTTGGTATTTGGTGGCAATACTGGCCAGTATCCAGCGCCATACGGATTACCAACCAGTAATCATCGAGTTACCGGCCGGTAACCACTGAGTTACCAGCCCATACCACCGAAATCGGTTGGAAACTGCAGTTAACGGTGGTGGCCAACCGAAAAATAATTTTCGGTGCAATACCAATCGATTGCTGCTAATACCAGTGGTTCTATGGTTGTCCCCATCACTAGAACACTTAAAAATCACAAAAAAAAAAGCACGAAAAATAGAAAATCAGCTTCCGCTCCGGTGAGAATTGCTCTCAGGGATCTACAAACGATGGAGATCTCATCGGGTTCACTGCGGTCATCTCTTAAGGAGCTCTTCATGACGACTAAGATCCCACTGTCATGTTTGTCGAGAGCTGCGAGGTCACATGTTACGCTCGAGTCAAAATCACTTTAAAAAATACAAAAATCACTTTAAAAAACACAAATGTCAGTTAAAATCAGTTGAAAAACTTAGCGAGGTTCTGCAAAGTGATAACCAAGAAGATCAACAGAGATCTGAGCGTAAATTGCTCGGCATCCAATATCTCGCTGTCGTGTTCGTCGCGGCGTTTCAAGGGACGATGGCCATGACGGGGAGAAATGCGAGGTTGCAGTTGCCAAATCTCATAGATGAGACGGAGATAATTCGTTGGTTGCTACCTATGCAGCTGCCAAGCTTCTTTGCGGAACTCTATCGATGACATGAATTTGCAGAAAGTTATCATATTTACTAAAGGCAAGAGACGGTGGAGGCTGGAGATCCAAAGGTGAAATAGTGAGGAGATTTGGGGAAGCACTAGTCGATAGTAATGGGTGAGTTTCTCTGTGACGGCGGCGGGTGGAAATAAGAATAAATAGAGAAAGAGCATAGAACTAGGAATGTACAAAAAAAACTTTCAAACCGAAATCGACCACCATAGACTGAAGAACCAACCACTCAAAAATCAAAAAAAGACGGCGCGACGTGGAACTGAAAGTAATTGGTTCGGTTAACCGATCGAACTCTTTCAAAGTCGGTTCGGTTTCGGTTTTGGGTTTAAAGGTTCGGTTAAAAATCAAACCGACGGAATCTAATTTTTTTTTAACTTTTTAATTTCTTATGCCAATTTAGATGTTTTTTACACTTGTGTTGTGGACTTTGAACATTAGTATTGTTTGCTGCGACTTTCTAGTTTGTACTTTGAATTTTGGACATTGGATTTGGATAATTTGTGTTTGTAGTATTATTAATTTGGATGTTGTGCTTTATTTTCATTTATTGTTATTACATATTTGCATAGAAGGAAAGTTTTCTGGTTAAAAAATGGTTTACTGAGGGTTACCTTCTTGATTTCTGGTAAAAAAATACAACAAAAGATGCTGGTAACCTTATGGTTTACTGAGGGTTACCTTCATGATTATCAAAACTGAAAACCGAAGTCGGTTAACCAAACCGACTGCTCCCTTGTGCGGTTTGATTTCGGTGCACGGTTTTGGAAAACTGAAAAACTCTGTTCGACCACCGAACCGACTAAAACTGACAATTTTTAAGCGACGAATAGCCATGCATAGAACAGCTGGAAGAGAGGTAGAGAGAGGAAAGAATAATAATAATAATAATAATAAT
>NW_010359990.1:542-1172 GCF_000414095.1 Morus notabilis | reverse complement strand
GCCGTTCCCGTGGCAGTCGTAGATCGCGAACATAGCATCGATCTAATGGCTGATCGACCCCATTACGACACAAAAAGTTGTCATCATTCTCGTGCCATTCGTAGATCGTGAAGAGAGCTTCTTTAATCTAACGGTTGATGGGCCCCGTTATGACACCAACAATTGCCGCCCTTCCCGGGGCGGTTGTAGAGCGCGAAAAGAGCTTCAATCTAATGGCTGATGTGCCCCGTTTCGACACCAAACGTTGTTACCATTCTAGTGGTGGTGGTAGAGCGTGAAGAGAGATTCGATATAACCTCTGATGGGCCGGCCCCGTTACGAGACAAAAATTTGTCACTAAATTCGTGGCGGTTGTAGAGGGGGGAAGAGAGCTTTGATATGACGGATTATGGGAACCATTACGACATAAAAAGTTGTTGCCGTTCCTGTGGAAGTTGTAGATCACAAAGAGAGCTTCGATCTAATTGCTCAGGGGCCCCGTTACGACACCAAAATTTGTCGCCCTTCCCGGGGCGGTTGTAGAGTGCGAAGAGAGCTTCGATCTAATGGCTGATGGGCCTCGTTTCAACACCAAACGTTGTCACCATTCCAGTGACGGTGGTAGGGCGCGAAGAGAGCTTCAATATAACG
>NW_010359990.1:0-220 GCF_000414095.1 Morus notabilis | reverse complement strand
ATTGTGGGCCTCGTTACGACACCAAAAGTTTTCACCGTTCCCGTGCCATTCGTAGATCGTGATGAGAGCTTCGATCTAACGGCTGATGGACCCCGTTACGACACCAAAAGTTTTGCCGTTCCCGTGGCAATTGTAGATCACGAAGAGAGCTTCTATCAAACCACTGATGGGTCCATTTCAACACCAAAAGTTGTCGCCGTTCCCGTGGCAGTTGTAGGGC
>NW_010359989.1:0-857 GCF_000414095.1 Morus notabilis | reverse complement strand
GCACGTAAAAGATGTGGAGCAAAATTAACGACCCAAATAATAATCCATACCGTAATTAACAAACCCATCAAAAAAACTGAACTTTTTCAAACACCCAGAAGAAGAAAAGCGAAAGAGACGTTACGGAAACAAAGATCGGCCATCTGGGTCACGGAGATTATCACCGCAGAGAATGCCAGAAAGTAGTAGCAGATCAATCAAATGGGTAAAACAGTTTTCGAAAGTTACACAAGAACACATATATACACATTAAAAAAAGAAAAAAAAAGTGAGACAGAGAAATCGATCATCAACCCAATGTAACTAATCGGAATTCGATACGATCGGAAACAAAATTGTCTAGATGCATGTATGTAAAACTTACGATGTAAATGAGGATGATGGTGTTCTTGTGCTACGCCAAAAGAGACGTGAAATGAGCAAACACCCACATCAAATCAGCAACACCAACGACAAAGCAATTGCGTACAGCACAAAGTGTCGCTTTTTAGCAATCTTTTATGTTTATTACTGTGGATTTAGCCTTGATGAATGTATAATTAATATAATAGGTAAGCATGAACCTTCGGGTATGTGTTAAGGTCCGGAACGGAGGGGTGTTTGCGTCCAGTTCTCGCAATTCTTGCCTCAAATAAAATAATTGTGTCAAAGGAAGTACAAAAATGGTAATCATCCCATAAAACCTCCCGCCAACAAAATAGTGGGTCGACTAAATCAGATCACACTTATCTAACTCGTCTTAAATAAGTAAGCCGAGATTTTGTTCATGAATTTAAAATTATGATTTAAAATAATTTTTATTTTATGTGTATTTTTATGATAAAAAAATATTATAAAAATTATAAATTATTATTTAA
>NW_010359988.1:0-599 GCF_000414095.1 Morus notabilis | reverse complement strand
CTATCATGTTTGTTTCTTGTATTTGTCATTAATTCTAAATCATGATTTAGTATTTTTTTCTCAAAAAAAACATACGTAAAATAAAAATAATTCTGAATCATGATTCTGAATTCTTGAACCAAACGTCTACTTATACCTTTCTCTCTGTAACCCACTTTTGCGGCAAATTAGAAAATTGATCCTCTCCCTCTTTGTCCCCACTTTTCAAGAAAATGGAACCGTCCCACAATTATGTTCCTTTGAACCCATAACTCGGAATTTGGTGCTGCGTGTAGAATCTAGAGTTAAAAGAGGAAAAGAAAATAAAAAATTTAGAGCATAAAAGAATGTTTTATTAATTGATAAAAGACTTGTGCTTTTTGAGTTCAATAAAAGGATATGCGAAGTGATAGAACAATGATAATATTTGTTCAAAGAGATCATGTTAGCCAACCCAAATGGTGACATTCACTAATTAAATAAAAACATTAATTTAATTAGAGTCTATGCTTTTCTAGAGAACTTGTTTAATTTGGATGTGTTATTGGACATGTCAATTTAAGTCCCGTTCATTTCACCTATTCGAGTTTAAAATTCAAGTTTTGCTACAGTAAAAAGCT
>NW_010359987.1:0-1534 GCF_000414095.1 Morus notabilis | reverse complement strand
GTGTTGGACGCCATGAGTGGTAAGAAAATCCCTTAGTTTTTGGTACTCAACCCCCATATCTAAATATAGTGTAACTAGATTACGTTTGAAAAAACGTTCAACTAGAGCTTTAAATTTGGTGAATATTTGCATCACATCAGATTTGAAGTGCATAGGATACAGCCAAGTATACTTAGTGAAATGGTCGATAAATATGACATAATATTTAAAATTATCATTTGAAGTAATTGGAGATGGACCCCAAACATCGGAATAGACTAAATCCAAAGGACCACGACTTACTAAGGATGACACGCCAAAAGGTAGTTTATGGCTTTTATTACATAGACACGAGACACAAGAAAATTTAGTGGACAAAGATGATGACACTTGAAGAGAGTTTGTTCGGATGATTTGGTGAAGAATGGGTAAGAAGGGATGCCCTAGCCGATCATGCAATGTCTTCAATGATGTATTGATGCTCACCATCGCCAAACGCGGCTCCGTCGTGCCTACACCTTTGGGCCACTCATAAACTCCCTTATTATTCGGACCTTGAAGAAGACATGCCCCTATGGTGAGATCCTTAACAATGAAATGAGAAGGAAAAAATTCAATTGATGTATTATTGGTGTGGCAAAATTTAGAAACGAAAATAAGATTGTGTTGAATGGAAGGCACACATAAAACTTTAGATAATCTAAAATTAGATGAGGGAGATGAGAGAGATAAAGAACCGGTATAGGTAATTGGAAGCCCAGAGCCGTCACCAACAAGCACATCATCGCCACCTTCATAGGTGTCATGCATGGATAGATTAGCAAGGTCATTCGTCACATGATGACTTGCACCGGAATCAACCAGCCAATTCGTATCACCTTGTTGCATAAAGGTGTGATTGGCAACAGGTGCATGAGAAAGTTTAGCCTTGAGTGTTCGGCATTGTTTGGCAACATGTCCTCGTTTGTCACAGATTTGACAAACCACATTGGAGTTCGAATTGAAGGCACGAAACCTGTTGTCGTTGGGGTGAGCAGAATTGGAATTCTGTGAGCAGTTTTGTTGGTCCTGAATGAATGGTTGATTGTGGCTTGTTAAAGAGTTAGAAGCATTGCGGTTTACGCCGCTAAGATTGGAGCCAGCACGAGCAACATTGGCTGTGACGGGGGAGACATCAGACCTTGTTTCGTCACGTTTCATGGCAGTTTCATGTTCCACGAGTTTGTCATGGAGCTCTTCAAATGAAATGACAGTGTCGCGAGCACGAATGGCAGCAGTAATTTCCTTAAAGTCAGGACCAAGGCCATTGAGAGTGAACAAAATAAGATCATCATCCGTGATAGGTGCGTTGGCGATAGCAAGTTCATCAGCGGTGCATTTAAGACCTTGTAGAAATTCAACAATTGTCTTGCTGCCTTTGGTCATCGTGTGCAAGCATTCTTTGAGGTGCGTCACACGAGAGCGAGAACAATTGGCATAGAACATAGCCAACTGAGTCCAAGCATCTCTCGAGTTGACAGAGGAAGCCACAAGAGGCATGATGGGTTCATTTAGG
>NW_010359986.1:0-1112 GCF_000414095.1 Morus notabilis | reverse complement strand
TGGTGAAGATGAAGATAAGCTAAAACTCTTCTCCCTCGCCATAACCATTTAAAAAATGAGTTAATTCTACAATATCAATCATTAATCATTATCGAATTGCCATTTATGAGCTGCCTAGTATAGATGCTTTTTCATACTTGCTATATATATGTTTATGAGTTTAGTGTTAAATAAATTAACGTTAACTCATTGCTGGTTGAGACGTACAACAATTTCATTAAAAAAAAAAAAGTGTATGAAATGATAAAGGTATAATTTTTAACCAAAAAAAAGTTTGCGTGAATGTTTGTACATTAATATTTAATATAGAGGAGGTAATTTCAATCTTCTAATTAGTACCCCCCACACGCGTACTCTTGCATGGGCCTTCACCATTTCACCACAGTTAGGGGAAAAAGAAGAAGTGTTGCGATCGTCCAAAAGAAACGTAAAGAATCACGTGTGGTCCACGATGCGAGATTTCCATACATTTTTTTTTTCCTTTTTTTAATGCAACACAACCCATCTACCAGTTTCTTACTCTTTAATTCCTTGTGATTTAGTCTTGGGATATTATTTTACGTAGGGGTGGCAATTCGTGTTACGTGTCGTGTTTTGATCGTTTTTTTTTAAATTTACAGTCAACTCGAACACGACCCGTGACACGAAATTTTTTAAAAATCGCGACACGAACACTTTACGATTGACACGACACGACCCGAAAATGACCCGTGACACGAAATTAACCCGTGAATCCGAAATTGACACGAAAATTGTATACTTTTATTTAGTTTTTTACATATTAAAAATAACTTAAAATTCATAACACACTAAATTACAATAACATCCATTGAAATTAAGCAAATAATAGTATAAGATTTTGAGTATAACTATCATGATATCACAAGTTCATAATAAAATTTAAAATATGAAATGAAAAATATATGTATTTTTTAGTTTTTTACGAGTTTCGTGTCGTGTTCGGGTTAGGCGGGTCCAACCCGAAATTGACCCGTATTTTTCGTGTCAATTTCAGGCTCTTTTTTATCAACCCTAACCCGTAAAATTCGTGTTGTTTTCGAGCCGTGTCGTGACCCATATTGCCGGCCCTAATTTTACGTGTTATTAACCAA
>NW_010359985.1:0-1689 GCF_000414095.1 Morus notabilis | reverse complement strand
AACTTACCCATTTTCCTGAAGTAGAGGAAGTTGGTGATGAGACGCCAGAACTGATACTGCTTGACCACAAGTCTAGGATTCAGGTACAAATTGAAAGGAGAGATTATCTGCAAATTTTAACACCAGAAAACCATCCATAAAAGAAACCCCAAGTAATTTAAGATTAAAACAAACCCAATAAGATTCTTCCTAAAAAAAAAAAAATCAAAACTTAATCGCAACCCAAAAAATAACCACGCAATAGTATGATAACTAACCGAAAAAAAAAACAGACGAAATTATAAACAGGCCTTGCTGAAATCAAAAAGAGAGAGGCCACAAATCGAGAATTCAAAACATACCCAATTCAAATTAGACCATTCCACAAAATCCCATTTATGCAGAAAAAATATCACAAATTTGAACAAGGGGAAAAAAAAAAAGAAACCCCAATTAACAAACATTCCAGAAGAAAACAAAAACAATGGAATTTTTCGAATCAATCTAGAAAGAGAGAAGCGTACATCGAGGGAGCAACCAATGGTTGTGACGATTGCCGCAGTGAGATATGAGCGGGTGATGATTGGCATCTGCTTGTACCATTCTTCCACTGCTTGCGCCATTCCTTAATAATATATATATATATATATATCTTCCCCGAGGATTCTCAGACCAAAAGCTCGGAGAAAAACACAGAAAAAATGGGGCTCGTAAGATTTGCGAACAGGAGTATAAGACAGAGAGCGAGAGAGAGGTAAAAGAGCCGAATCGGAGAAGTGGCAGAAGAAGAAGAAGAAGAAGAAACCCAGAGCTATGGCTTTGCGCTTCAACTCAACAACTCACAAGCCATGGATGACAAACCCAGACGAATCAGAACGCGCGTGTTAGTCACGGACCAATTATCTGAAAATACAATTGATAGACATGAACCAAGAGGCAAGAACCTCGCCGCTCCGAAAGCCCATAAACTCAAATGGGCCAAGAAAGCCAGCCCATGGGTCTTCGCTTTGTCGCCGGAGCCCAGGGAGAGATGAAACTACGAAGAAGTATTTAGGCATCGTTTACCAATTCTCAGTTTTTAAATCTGTAAAATTAATGAGGCCTTAATATTTATTACACGAGAAATATGCATACTCTTTTCAAAATACGATTAGTTTAGTTGGGTAATTTAAATTTTAAATTTGAATTAAAATATAATTTTATATAAAAAATTTTTATTATAATAAAAAAATTAAATTAGATTGTTTTAAATAATTTTTTATTATAATAAAATTTAAATTTTAAATTCAAATGGTGAGGGGATATACATGAACAGAAAGTGTAGCTTAGCGGCTGGTATTTCTCAACTCCCCATATAGCTCCTCATGACGTGGCAAACTCCACGAATGACACTTGAAAAATGGCACAAACGTCGAACCACAACCACCTCCTGCCATTACCAATCTCTCTCACCTCTTGCCATTTCACCGACGAAAAATGCTCTCATATTTTTGATAGAACCCTTATTTGGCCTTAAGAAATCTCACGTTACAAATCCCAGATTTCTTTATCTTAGATTCATCTTAAATCAGAGGTTTAAAAAAAACCTTCCAATCTAATGGAAAAATTAATCGTTGAAATCTCAATGATTTTAAAATTTTATAAATTCGTTTATTTTACTCATATAAGTTTATAATTTAAATTTTATTACAATACAAAATTTTAAAAAAT
>NW_010359984.1:0-1509 GCF_000414095.1 Morus notabilis | reverse complement strand
AGAATATTATAGAATTTATCCTTAAAAATGTACGAGTTTAAATTTATCCCTCAATATTCTTAATTAATGTTTTTTGCTAATATAATTATTTACAAGTAAATAGTAGAAATCACGATCTATACACTTTTAAGGAATATTTATCTTATTTCTTATGGTTTTTCATAGTTTTTTACACTCATTATTTATGTCATTTTAAATAATTAAGTGTTATTGTGGCCTATTATTTTCTCTATATTAATTGAATGACAATTATTTATTTTAAGTGGAGTAGCATAAATAATATTTTTTACCATTTTGAATGATATTTCTAGTTTTTCTCTCTCTTCTCTTCAAGGATTAGAACTTTCTCGGCCTGTTCTTTTGGAATAAACTCAAAAAAAAGTTTAAACTTAAGTTACAATTTTTTTCAAGTTTATGTTCGTTTGTAAAATTTGAGTTTGAACTCGAGTTTAAACTTGAGTTTAAGGTTAAAATATGAGTTCAAGTTTCCCCCTCAACTCAAGTTCTTAAACTCAAACTCAATTTAATGAACATTATTTTTTCTATTTTAAAAAACGTCATAACTTTTTCAGTCCCGTTCATTTCACCGATTCGAGTTTAGAATTCGAGTTTTGCTACAATAAAAAGCTATAAGAAACAGTCACAACTAAATTTTTTGATAAAGTAAAAAGCTCTCACATAAAATCACATTTCAACTCGAATCAGTGAACTAAACGGTTCGTTTTAATTCCGATTGAGATGAATTTTTTTTCTATGTGTTCACAACGAAGAGATGAATAAAACCTCACCCATATATCCTATTAAAACTTTTCATCACCATTGAGTTTTTATTAAAATACTATCTAAATTTAAATTCAAGTTTTGACCCACTCAAACACAAACAAAAATAGATTCTTAATTCAAATCATAACTCAAATGTGCACATCTAAATACAAACTCAAGTTACAACTTCAACTCAAATTATAATTCAAATTCAACTTAAAATTCACACTCAAGTCACCATAACTCAAAAATGCAACCGAACAAGCATATTGACAAATGGTATTTTCCAATGGACTCTAATTAATCGTCGCGCCAAAATTTTCTGAATGATGACAGAAGAAATTTTTTGTACTTCCAATACATTTCACAAATGGTATTTTCCAATGGATCCTTAAAAAAAAAAAAGAGTTAATATGAAAATTTTCCAATTACAAAAATCTAGTGGAGTGAAAGATGTTCTAGAAATGAAAACTTTTCATATCCAAAGCTTTCGTAATTTTTTAAAGTTCTATAAACAAAAACAAAAAAAACCCTCGACATGGAAACATTAAACAAATTGCGAGTCCACACAATCAATGTCATGACACTCGTCATGGAATTCAACTTGAACGCATTCTCTATATACGTCGATAGGCAGCTCTGTTTGCATCATTTAAGCTTGCTTAACTTCTTTTCGAATATAGATAAAAGGATTAATTATCACCTTTGTAATAGCACCAAGAATGAGAATTCTACTATATATATATA
>NW_010359983.1:0-1277 GCF_000414095.1 Morus notabilis | reverse complement strand
TAATCCAGAAATATTGATATATATATTCCATAAAAATAAATAAAAAAGTATTTTTATTTTTATCTTAATTAATTATTAATTGGTTCTGATTTACCGGCTCTTATTTCTTTTGAAATGAAAGTGAAATGAAAGGGGTCAGTTAATAAAATAAAAAATTCAAATAAACAAAATATCGAATTTTATAATTATTCTGAATCTTTTTCAACTATTTGAATTTAAATATTTAAAATAAAGAAGTTAAAATTCGTCAAATGATATGAAGAAATTACCATTGAAAAAAAAAACTAGTACTTTGTATTACAATTCAATTATTATTAAGTAAGGTTTGATGAAGATCCAAAAAATGAAAATTTCCATTTTCATTATTATTTCGTATTACACTAATTTATATATATTGATAGAATATTGATAGAGCAAAGACAAATAATTACACCAAAAGCAGTATTTGATCTGAATCATAAAAAAAACCATAACTTATCCCTAAAAAGTTATTTCTTTTTTGGGTTATTTCAAATCATTAACCAATTGATTTTGGAACTGATTGATTGTCTTTTATTGTAAGATTATTGTAATAAAATACTTTTATATTTTTAGGACAGGCTCTGATCTACAAATTATGACATCCAAAACTTGACTTTACATAAAATAAAAAAAGGAGGAATTACTAAAATAGCTTTTAGAAAATTATTTATCTTGGCGTTTTTAGTTTTTAACAGATAACAGATTAAGTACTAGTCTCTTGCACATTTTAAAATAAAAATTAGATATACTCTTGCTCTTTTTGCGAGCTTGACCAATTAAATTTTCTAATTAATAGAAAAAAATATTAATTAATTAGGGCTTGGTTTAGTAAAACTTTGGATGTTTTTTATTATGTATTGTATTTTTGCTCTTTTTATTACCTGTATAAATCAATGTAGGACGACAAAAAAAAGAAACTAGACAGAGATATAAAACAGAGATATAAAGAGAGGTATAGTCTTTTTGTTTGTATTTTTTTTTGTTTTTATTTGATTATCATATCAACGTTAATTAATTAGATTTATACGGCATAGCAAATTTTATAGATATGGATTTGAATGAGGATAGAAGAGGACCAATAAAATAAATATGAATTATTCGATATTGTATGGAATAGAAAAATGATTTTTTTTTTATTATTTTGTTCCCAGTACTATGTATTTAGTATTTAGTTACGCAATTTTCTATATTTATATTTTTATGAAGAGAGTACAATCTAGAAAATAAATAGATAATTAATAATAAAAAAGAATGAA
>NW_010359982.1:370554-396674 GCF_000414095.1 Morus notabilis | reverse complement strand
GAATTATTTGGACAAACCAGCAACCAATTGTTGATTGGTGGTAAAATTACTCGATATTTCGATAAGATTTTAGGTTTGAATTAATTCATTATGATAGACAAAGTAAATGGATAATTCACTTCGTGAGCAATTTATATGCCCTATAAAAATGCATTGTCTTATTACAATTATTAGGTATATAACTTTTTATCTTTTAATCTCTGAGAATTTTAACTGTAGAACCAATCATTTATAAATACTATCGATAAGTATTAGTTTTGACTGTTGGATTAAGATGTTAAGGGTCTGATTTATGATTGCACTAGTAGACACTGATATATCATACCGTTAAAATCTTAATTTAACAATTAAAATAATAGTATCTACTAATAATTATAAAGCACAAATTCTATCGTAAAAGTTCCTTAATCTTTATTAAAAAAAAAAAAGGAAAGAAAAGAAACGGCCTACGAAACTATTTGAGCACTTCTATCTTCTATTTTTATTATCTTTAATCCTATATAAAAAAGAGATTTTGGGAATGAATAAAAAAAGAAATAAGAGATTTTTTTTTAAGCATTAGAAGGTGGGCAGATAGTGCAGAGAGCCTCAAAACCCGGATACAAAGAGTTAAAAATGCTTTTGGACCAAGGCAAAACCTAAGGGCTAATCCGAAAACATACAAAAAGGGGTTATGCAAAAAAAAATGAAAGATTTTTGAGGTGGGAAGAAAAGAAAAAGATAATAAAAGAAAAAAAGAGCAAAAAAAGCAGATTGGCAGAGAGTTCGGCGGGAGTGTGTTTGCATTTGATTTGATTTTGTTTTTTCTCTTTTCTTTTTCTTTTTGGATTCTCTATTACAGTACAAAAAGATAACAATGAAAATTTAATTTAGAATAAAGAGATTAAAAAAATAAACCCACTAGAAAACAAGCTAAAATATAGTAAGAAATTCGATGGCTTTCATAATTGAAGGCCAAAATTTTGTCCACGGTCAAACTGTGTTTTAAATGAGTTCTTTTTAAAGTAATATTGGTTGGGTTTGTGGTCAGTGAAACGAATCATTCCTCACGTTCGCCACCCAATTTTATATTATTACTTCATGATCACCTCTCACATGACTCCTTTTTTATTTTATTATATTTTCTTTACAATTATTTTTTTAGTTGCACACTATTATTGTCATTTTTTTTTTTGCGGTTTAATTTTATTTTATTGTATTTACATTCTGTGTGTGAAAAAAGCACGGTATCTGATTTCAAATCATTTGAAACATGTGTTTCTTTATGTGGACATGTGGGTCCTACGTGATTGCTATAATTCTCAACCTTTGATATATAGATAGAATTTTCAATTTTGGTTATCATGGGGTCCTACGGTGAATTGTATCACAATGGTTTATTCCTTTCTTTTTGAAGCAACTTTTTTTTTTTTTAACCAAAAAAGAACTTGAACTGATTAGACAAAAAATGCAATCATTTTGACAGTCTATTGCTAGTCCCACTATTTCAATTTGTTGCATGAAAATGTTATGGAAACCCCTAGGATTAGGCCTAAAGTGCTAAAGATCTTGGTCTTGGAGAATATTGTCCTCTCTGAAGTCTATCAATTCGAATTATTTCGAGTGCAAATCTCTTAACGGTATTGTTAAAATATAAAAATTATTAATAGTTTAAATTTTTAAGATAAATTGATAAATTAACACGGTATAGATAGATTTTAATTTATAAGGAATGATATAATTTCTCAATAGTATGAGGCATTTCGGGGTAAGGTCTAAAAATAAAACCGTGCAGGTTCAAACTCAAAACGGATAATATCATACCAAGTAAGAGTGCAAGTCGTTAGACTCTACCCAGCCATAAATGTGACCAATGAGGACGTTGAGCCCCCATAAAGAGGGGTGATTGTGACAATCATCAATCTTTTAAGGCACAAAGTTAAGAAATGATAAATTATCCAGTCTTACATTGTATGAGGACGAAGATAAATTTTGATTTATAAAAAATGATACTACATGAGGCTTTTGGAGTTTAATGTAAAAAATTAATGACTTGTTCTGATATGTATAAAAGAGCTTCTGAGAACACAGTACACCAGCATGATAAAACCAGTGAGGATGTGCATAAACCGCTCCGCACATTCATTATTAACAAAAAAAAAAAAAAAAAAAAAACTTCAACAAGATTTTTCAAACTATAATCGTATATAAGTTCAACTTTTATATCAGAGATATTATGACGTAACTCTTTGCCTATTCTTAATTTCTTTTTGGCATTCCACAAGAGATATTATGTATGAATGTGAACAGTAAAATTATACTAGATTCAATGAGCATCTAATTAAGATAAATTGAAATGAAAGTCGATTATTATTTTTTCCTGGATAAAAAAAAAAGAGAATCAGTAGTGTCATAACGCGCCAACGCAGAGGTACTAAATTATCTTTTTTGCCTTTCTTGTATTTCTCCTTATGTTTTTAAAGAAAATGAAAAAAAAAGACCATGTTGAACACTATACGAATATAAAGAAGCGTTTGATTAAAAAATTAAAGAAAATTTATTATATTTTTTAACCTGAGAAAAATTATATTTCTGTCACCTCAAGTAATATATCGACCCCACATAGAACTATTAGTAAAATTTATTCCTTAAAAAAAATAAAATCATTTCACGTAGAGTGGTTGTAACATTAACTTTTACTGCTCAATTGGTAATTCAAATCCTCTCGCATTTGAAATTAAACAAGAATATTGTAGGTGAAATGTGCACCTAATTCAATAAATTATTTTACATTTCCGTTAATTAAGCTGCAGAGCATTGTACGTGAAATACTTAAGGTAAAAAATTATTAAAAAAATATATAAAAAATTATTTCATCAAGAGCTGACACGTGCCATTGCACGTGCCAACTCCCAAATGCATGAACACGAGAAGCTGGCACAAGATGCTGCAGTCAGCAGTCGGCACAACTGTAAGGGCGGTGGCCTAAAACACACGTGACATCTAAATCTTGTTCTTCTTCACACGTGCGGTCATGACATAAGATTGACCAGTGATATATATATATATATATATTAAATATTGTATGTGGGAATATATTATAATTACATAATGTTAGGCTTAATCAAAAGGGATTCTCTTTTTAATAAAAATTCTTGTTGCAGAAGAACAATGTGACAAGATTTCTTTTTTTTTTTCCTGTCCAAAATTCTTTTCCAATAAACTCTTTTGTCCCAAGAATAATGTTAAAATTTCTTTTTTGTGATTGGTTGAAAAGGAGGAAAGAAAACCAAAACCATGGCATGGATTAAAGTGTGAAAAATCCATCTTTTAGGTAGAAAAATTGCGGCTATTGCTTGCATGCTTGATAAATAAAGGATATCCCAAGTGTGAAAACAATTCTCAAAAGGGATTGCGTTGAAAGTATTGGCTCTAAGGAATATGTCAGATTAGTTGGGATTTTAATCCTGTATATTCCACAATATGGTGTTACATACATGATAAAGTAATTGCAATTTGCCTTTTTAAAAAACAGACAAAAAACTAGACCAAGTACTACTCAATGTCTCGGTACATAACATATTTGTTCTACCGAAAGAATATGACAATGTATTGAACAAAAATGTCTTTTTTGTTATTCTGACTTTTATTGCTCTATCAAGCAATAGTATTCACGTCCCATATACGACACCAATGTACATATTTTTAATAATATTAAAAATAAATAAGGACCCGTTTGTTTTAAATACTCAAGTGATTAATTTTATTACAGTATTTTTTTCTCACAAAAAATTTAAATTTGAAACGTCAGAATTACGAATCATGATTGGGTATACCTTCTAAACGAGCCATAAAATTTTAATTTATTTGATTTTGTAAATTAATGAGAAGGTAGTTTTGACATTCTAAAAGTCTAAAAAATGGCGTTAGGTAATTTAAGGGTCCGTTTGTTTCACGCGTATGAACCCATGATTCTAAATAATGATGTTAAGTTATTTTAGGGTCCATTTGTTTCACGTATTTGAACTTATAATTCTGATTCTGTTTCTCACAAAAAATTTAAATAAAAAAATTTCGGCCAATAATTCTCTCATAAAATTTAAATTCAGAATTAAAATCACTAACTTAAATACGTGAACCAAACAGATTTTTAAAAACATCTAACATACTTTTTAATATTATGAGAAATACAGAGTACCAGTACCAAAGTGATAGTTCAAATATTAGATAGAAACATATTATATGATTATGTATATAAGGTTATATATAGCGTGAGAAAGAAAATGTCATGAAAAAGAACTGGATAACTAACACGTGAAAAATGCTGCAAATTGTGCAATTCAATGGCCTTAAACAAGAATTAAGAACTTGTTTAAAGAAGTCCCAGGAACAGATTGGAGGGAGTACCAACTTGGGGAGTAGAATCCAGCTACTACATATAGGTCTCGTTCATTTCACCGATTCGAGTTTTCAGTTTTAAGTTTCTACAGTAAAAAGCTCTCAGAAAATGTCACATCTAACTTTTTCTGCTACAGTGAAAAGCTCTAAAAAAATATCACATCTCAGCTTGAATTGAAAACTCAAATCTGCGAAGTGAACGAGGCCATAGTAGGTAGATATTGTACTTTCTTCAACTCTAAGACAAAACGTCACATTGAAGCTGAAATTTTTACCGAGTTGAGAAACAAGTCAAATTTCGTACTTCATGTATCAAGTGGAACAAATGTCAGAAGTTCAAAATCTTAGCAAGTCTTCTACTGCTGTATGTTAGACTACTGTCCTTGTTTTCGGCCAAGTCTATCCTATGAAAAATACTCAAAGACACTACTTGTGTTGAGCACCGTCATTATCTAGTGCTTAGCACCGTCATTACTTATGTTAAACACCGTCATTAGTAGTCATTAGTAGAAAACGGATTTTATATTGCGAGACTCATCTTCTATTAATGGTGCTTAACACAATCAGCGCTTATGTGGTGCTCAACATAATGAGTACCCTGTAGCATTATTCCTATTCTATAGTATAGAAAGAGCTGGTACTGAACCAAACAAATTGCAAATAGAACAAAGGCCTAAAAATAGGTCCAAATACTAAGATCCCGTTCACTTCACCACCGATTCGAGTTTAGAATTCAAGTTTTGCTAAGTAAAAAACTTTCAGAAACAGTCGCATCTAACTTTTTTGCTACAGTAAAAAACTCTCACATAAAGTCACATCTCAATTCGAATCAGTGAACTAAACGGGCCCTAAAATTTGACAACTATTTATGCCTCGGTGCTATGCCCCGTAGAGGACTAAAAAATAAGGTGATTTTCTCTTTTATCCTTTATGATGCAATTATCACAAAAGTGACTATTAAAATTGTCACGAGACTCGTCTGTTGTACTTTTTGCATGCTACTCGTCTGTTGTATCATTACATCATATGTAGTGATGCATTGCAACACTTTAAAAGAACATGCTAAAACATTATGCTAAAAAAGGAGGAGAATATCAGATATTACATGCCAATCCTAAAATATAGTGCTAATGTTACTTGATATTCTATCATGATAGTAAACTATACAAACAAAGGTTATATTAACTCTCAAACAAGTAAAAAAAGTAAAAGAAGATAAGGAGAGAACCCAAGTGTAACTTAGGCTGTCGTTCTGTCAGCTACTCATCATGAATACTCAACCATTTATAGCTGATTTAAAGTGATTATCATCAACTGTTGAGTAGACATTTCCCTCCCTCACAAGATTTTCGATCGCAATCCTGTCAACACAAGTTTAAAATATTTCAGTTTGATTGGCAGGTCGTCCTTGTGCTCTGTGTATGTGTGTTAGATGTGTTAGAGAGAGAGAGAGAGAGAGAGAGAGAGAGAGAGACGTGATCTTATCATGTGGAATTTTCAGCTGGTTGATAATATAATCAATGCTAGCCCCCTCTTCCCTGGCACTGAAACATGGAGTTCCACTTCAGGAAAATGGGAAAGATAAATACGATAAGGACGAAAGAGGAGGGCAATAAGTTCACACATATTCAGCAATACAAATAATTAAAAAATACAACACAATTACATTAAGATGAGTATTCCACACAAGAAAGCCTTTTTTTTAATTACTTTAAGGTCTAAATTAAAGGAAAAGGAAATAAAAAGAGAAAAAGACCAAAATTGTGTTAGGATCCTACGAGTTTAGCTAAGAATCGGTTAACGAATGGTGTTCCTGGATCCAACTCTAGTTTTTATTACTTGAAATGGAGGATTACAACTCAAGGCTCATTGAAGGCCCTAGACTCAACGAAGAAGAAGAAGAAAATACAGAAATGCAGAAAGTAAGATAGTGGTGGATTTTCGAGTAATCCCCAGACTCCCAGGCAGCTCCTTCAGCATAGAATTCACGATCCCTTCCCTCCCCCCTAGCTAGGCTATTTATTCTCTTTGCTAGTAACTAACTCCTCACCCTCACTAACAGAATTCCACCTCCCGATGCTCATTGCTACCCCAAATTCCCAGCCTGTCCCTGCCCGTCTCTCTTCCCCCTTCTAGCGTATACAAACTTAAGAGGTGGGGACCTATCAAATTGCAACAAAGCCCGTAAAACTGAATAGAACCTTGAAAAGTTATAATTTCATTACCGTCTTTGGTGTGAAAATTACACCAACAAGGCTGCAGTTCAAATGTTAAGTTTGGTATATTCAAGAATACCGTTTTCTTGAGAGCCAGGTTAAACATTTTAAAACAGAATCGTCTAAACATGGCTTAGAGATCAAAAGAATTGATGAAACCAGACATCTGATAAAGTTTTATTTGTAATATTGTATGTAAAGTATAAACAAAAGGTCCAAGATTGTAGATACTCACAGGCACATAGGATGGTGCAAAAAATCTAACACCTTTTCTTCAATGCTCTTTGATGCATCTGTATTAGACTGGCCAAATGACTGAAGACGAGAAATACGAGAACACAGAACCAGTAAAGAAAACAATTAAAAACTCAACTAACTAAATCTCATAGTTGTATCTCTTACCTGATTAATTGGATTTGTCACCTGTGGCTGAGTATTTGCACCACCATGTAGTTTCTATCAACAAACACACGACATCAGAAACAAAAGCAGAAGTATTCATATGCATGCAACCACCATGGAATCCCCAAGACAGAAAAACCCCCCACAATGCAATGTTACATGCAAACTTCCACTTCCAATCAGATTTAGTATGTAGACCAATACCCGAGATCTGTTGTTGTAAACATGAACATATATGCACTCAATAAAGTGGCTTGCAATCTCATTGTAGTCCTCC
The DNA here is from genome assembly GCF_000414095.1 of Morus notabilis. Classification (NCBI taxonomy): domain Eukaryota; kingdom Viridiplantae; phylum Streptophyta; class Magnoliopsida; order Rosales; family Moraceae; genus Morus; species Morus notabilis. Next base: position 389,402 of record NW_010359982.1, on the reverse strand, counting down.
ACAGGTCTGAAACCACACAAAGTACAATGTCGAAACTTAAATACGAAATATAAAAAACCAACATGATATGCAAAAGAAGGGACCAAAAAAGAGCCACCAAGAGGCGTTAAAGTAACAATAAGTCACTGACATGATATATAGAATCAAGTATATAAGAAAATGGACATTAAAAGAACCAGCTAAGAGGTATCTAATTTTACTTTCAAGGTCAAGATATTCAATTAACACTTGGAATGATGAATCAACGAAAACAAAAGGCAGGCAAAAAATTGAAGAAAATAAGATAACAGTTTCAAAAGTAATTTTTCCTTGCCCTGCATGTTCCCTAGTCCATACTACCATCAAACTTACAGAGCAAGATCTTTCCTTAGACACCATTAAAAAAACTCCCAACAACATTTAACAGCACAATAAATAAAAGCTTACTATACAACAAAGCTGAATCCAAGGTTATCCAGATCAAGTCAACGTATGTTCATCAGAGTAACTACACGGTGAAAGCTACTAGTCCACAATTTTATAGGCACATATTCTCGCTATGAAGTTGGCTCTGCCTAGTATTAAAATCTATATGCTCGCCAGAATTTAAATGTTTTCCACGGGCCACAGCTTTTGGAATTGGACCTGACTAAACAGATAGCCACATCAACCAACTATCAGAAAAGCTAGCAATATGAAATCCATGGGGCTTGAAAAGATTTTTTTTTAAAATATTATACCAATATACCTAATATATTAAACAAAGCCTTCATGGTAACAGTTAACAAAAGCAAGGAAAAATAACATTCTCAAAAGTTTCATCATCTATTATGTCTGCAAAAGTCAGCTACTACAATGCTATGTTCCTTATCAAGTACGTTTGAAACCACAAGCTCCAGCAAAGGATTTTGCTACAAAAAGTAGAAAGTGATAGAAACAATAAGAATAAAAGAATCTGTACCTAATGGAGAAGACATTTAAGCTCCTTTTACCCTGAAAGCTTTTCAAGCGTCCATGGGCGCAGACATACATTCCATCCCTAAATAAAAGAAAAGAAAATAAAATAAAATAAAAAGAATAAGAGAGGGACATAGGCAATTTAATACATCATTTTGACTCAAGAACAATCCAAAACCTTAAACTGCAATTGGTTGAAAAGATAAAAGATGGAACTGTAAAGAAAACTCAGGTACCACAATCTTCAATTTACACTCAAGCCCGCGATATCTTTCAAAGCTTTTCTTTCAACTTCTATGAATTCCAATAGTCATTTGTGGTTAGAAACAAATCCAATATATCATGTCTATATGTTTTCTAGTACACGGAAACACATTGAAACAGAGAAGAAATCTGAACTCATTTCACGCCACTTGTACATGTGAAAGATCAAGAAATATTCAGGTTAAGCTACGCAGTAATGCACACATAAGTGGAAACAAAGAGAGACAAGTTAAGAAAACGAGAAGGCATACAAGATTCCCTCCATTTCGTTTGCGTCTACGGCTTCGTGAAACCTATAACGACAAACAAGAAATTAACACTTCATCATACATTAAACAACAACTAACAAAAACCATCAAGGCAAAATCATGAAAAAAGATGATTGATAAACCCACCACTTGTTACAATCAATCCTTCCCGTACCATCATCAAGCATGAATGTGACATCGGAAACTCTCCCAACTCGGTCACATATAATTCCTACTAGTTTCACCTAAACAGAAAATCAAAATCTCAAGTCTCACCAAAGAAAAGAAATCCAGAAATAACTACAACGCTAAAACTCAAATTATCAATGCCTACATTGTTCACATCCACGCCATCAATGAGAAACTCCGATTTCTCATTTCCCGGCATAATCGCATCGTTTATCTGCTTCACCGTAAGCGGAAGCAACGCCTGAACGTCGCGATTCTGCAGAAGAATAACTAAAAGCTCATCACAAAATGAAAATTCAAGCTCTAATAATTCACTCTAATGTAATCTACTTCTCTACTTCAGTAAGTTCTTCCCATTATGTAACGAAATTTCGTCGTTTTCTCGGCAACCAAACAAGTAATAATCATCTTAAACAATTTAGATGAGATCAAATGGTAAACACTTCATAGCTTTGGCGTACGAATAATCAAAACCCTCAGTTAAAACCTAGAGTAAGAAAGACTGGTTTCGAGTGCATTTTCCGCTATTTTCTCGAGAGGATTCCCGCGGAAAGAGGAAAGGGTTTTACCTTGGCCGGAGAGAAGGAAGTGTCGGGAGTCTGGGTGGCCTCGGAGGGCATGAATCCGCCGCCGGAGAAGGCGGCGGCGCCGTCGAATTGGCTGCCGTACATCACTCTGTAGAACCCTTAAAAATGTGGCGAGAGGGAATCGGAAGATTTTTTTTTTCTTTCTTTGTTTTTTTTTTTTTGAAAGGGAATTGGAAGCTTTAAAGTTGGACTAGTATGAACTTTTATAAAGAAATAACCAAAAATAAATAAGGATTATAACAAGGTGGTGCGGAAAATTAAAATTATAACTTTCTCCGGTAAGAGTTAAGACCCCTACTTGCAAGCTCAATTTCTGACTTTTGTTCCGGTCAAAATTATATCCGATTAAAAATATAAGAAATTTTTTAGTACGAGATATATCAGTAAGTTAAATTTTTTTAACCGTTAAATTTATATATTTTTTAATTTTTTTCTTAATTTTATGTGAATTTAACGGTCAGAAAATCTGACCTATCAAAAAAGATTCCTAAAAATATATGGAGAATAAACAATTATGATACAAATTTAAGGCCTGAAAATAAAGAACGGAAAGTTTTTATTTTTGTACACTACGTTAATTGTAATATGCATTTAGTATAATGTATTTTTAATAATGTTAAAATGACTTTTGAAATTTTTTTTTTTAATATAATGGGGCTTTCTTAGGATATAAAATATCAAATCTGTCCTTATTGAACTGTTAAAAAAAATCTTCGGAAGCTTAAGGATTTGGGTGAGATGAGAGGAAGCTTCGGAAGCTTAAGGGTATATTGGATCATCTTCTTGCCTCAGAGGAGTATTATTAGCGTCAGCGCTTTAGAGTAGAATGGTTAAAAAGATGGGATAAAAATACCAAGTTCTTTCATCAGAAAGCATCTAGGCCCCGTTCTTTTCACTGATTTGAGTTTTGTTACAGTATAAAGCTCTCAGAAACAGTCACATCTAACTTTTTTGTTATAATAAAAAACTCTCACATAACATCACATCTCAATTCGAATTAACGAACCAAATGGGCCTGAGACCGGATATGGTTTTCATGCTATCTTCTTCCAAAAGCATTGGAGTACAGTAGGGGACGATTTGTGAGAGTGTGTCCGGGGTTTTAAACAATCATGAGACGGTGAAGGCATTGAATGATACTAATGTGGTGCTTATTCCGAAGACCAAGGACTCGAAACATGTTTCGGATTACAGGCTTATCAGTTTGTGCAACGTGACTTATAATAAGGTGGTCTCAAAAGACTTCAGCAAATAGGCTTAAGTGGGTGCTCCCTCTTATTATATCGCCGGAGTAAAGCGCTTTTGCTCCGGGCCGCCTTATCTCCGATAATGTACTTGTGGCTTTTGAGGTGTCACACTCAAATATTAGGAGAAAGGTGGGAGGTCGTGTTGGCTTGATGGGACTCAAGTTAGACATGAGTAAAGCTTACGATTGCATTGAATCATCTTTCTTGGAGCATATGATGAAGAAACTTGGTATTGGGGACCGGTTTTGTAAACTGGTTATAGACTGAGTTACTAGGACGACTTTTTCCTTTATAATTGGATGGAGTCCGCAGGGCTTGGTGCAGTCGAGGAGAGGGGTTACGACATTGATAAGGCAGGCATAAATGAGTGGATCTCTATCGGGAATTGCAGTAGTTCGGGCAGCCCTTAGGGTAAATCGTTCGTTCTCTGCGGACGATTCAATATTTTAAGTAAGGCAACGATGGAGGAGGGTAGGGCTATTCAAGAAGTGCTTCAAAAGTACGCTAAAGTGAACGTTTGGTTCATGGATTCAGAATTATTCTCGATTTACGTGTATTTTTGTGTGAGAAAATACTATAGCGAACTACGAATCATGATTCGAATTATGGCACGAATACACCAACCAAACACAGAGGATCTCTTACATGATAAATATTTGGGACTTCCTTTTTTTATGGAAAGGAACAAGAGGGCAACCTTTAATTTGGTGAAGGATAATGTGGTTCGCAAACTCCGATTGCGGCGAGGCAAGCTTTTCTCCATGGTTGGTAGGGACAATTTGATCAAAGCCGTTGCACAAGCTACGACCACTTATACTATCAGTGTGTTCCGTATACCCCAAGCGCGGTGTGATGAAATTCATGGTCTTATTTCTAGATTCTAGTGGGGAGGGGATGAATATAATCAGAGATTGCATTGGATGAGGTGGGAACGATTATGCAAACCAAAAATTGGAAGATGGTGTGGGATTCCGGGATATGGCTGCCTTTAACCAAGCCTTACTGGCTAAACAAAGATGGAGAATTTTGCAAAATCCTACTACTCTAGTGGCCCGGATTTTAAAGGCTCAATATTTTCTGATGGGTCCATTTTAGAGGCCGCGATAGGGAGTAATCCTTCTTACACTTGGTGAAGTTTACTTCAGAGAAAAAAGTTTTTGATCAAGGGTCTCTAATGGAGAGTGGTTTCGGGCAGAGTATTACTTCTGCCCGCGACTTTGTTCACCAGGAATAGGTATTTGACCGTCGGTAATGGAACGCTGAACAAGAATATGGATTGCTGCCAGGAACCCAGGTCGAATCGTCGGTTGATTTGAGGGGAATCTGTTGGCTTTTTACAGAGCAGAGCGGAAGCTTTCTCGTGAGAGAGGGAGCAGACCAACGGGAAGAAAAATGGTAGAAAAAAGGAAACCAGACTGTAGACATTAACTCGAGTAATTGGAGTTTGAGGAGTGGGTGAAATTCACCTACTCGAATTATTACTCGAATTTTAAATTCAAGTTTTGGTTTCCGAACGCGTATTTCAGCCCAAAATCCAACTCGAGTTGGGCTTACTCGAGTTTAGTCCATGAAGTGAATGCCCCCTTAGTATCTTTGACGCCCCCTTGGATTCCTAGACCCCATTCTTTTCGGCCCATCACCCCCATATACAGAAGATTTTGAAGGATTGGAGAACTTCATATGGAGAGCAGTTCATGAGATTCTCCCATGTTTTGTTAATCTTGGCAACAGAGGAATCCATTGTGATTTAAGGTGTCGAAGTTGCATGGAGGAGTGTGACCAAGTTTAATATGGAAGATGAGAACGAGCGGGAGTCTAAAACCTCTCGCTTGTACATATGAGGATTGTAATATATCACTATGATTTCTTTACATTAATGTTTCATCTTGGTTGGAAAATATGTCTGCATAAGATAGAAACTTTTCCTAATTATTTCTTTACGGAAACACAATGAAAGAACCATAATAAGAAAAGAAGGCAACATCCTTTTTTTTTTTATTTCTTAATAAACTTTGTTAAGAAAATGAGGTTAAAATTTAGTTGACGAGTGGTTTTCATTAAAAAAAAAAAAAGGTGTGGGAAGAGTAGGGATCGCAATAAACTTCCCAATCAAAAAGTATTTTTCTCTTTTGCCTTCTCTAAAAGAGGAGCAAACCTTTTTTATCCTTATTTTATATATTTTTCTTTAGTTTTAACCTTATATATTCTTATGGTAATAAATGCACCATTTTCCAAATCTACATAAAAGAAAAAGAAATAGAATGAATAGTCAAATAGCGTGTTCCAAAACCCCACAAGTAATCCGCAACTACCATATATTCTATCTAATTCAAGTTTGACAGCCCTAAAATAGTTTTCCATCATGATTAATATTTCAAACAATGTTTAATCGAGTGATCTTTTTCTTTTTTTTTTATTTGAAAAAAAACATATTGAATAGATAATCCAATACAAATGAGACTCTATTTTCAACATTGAGATTAGCTATCCGCTATCCATTTCGCCAAGAAGCGGCTTTACTATCTGAAAGGCCAGTCCTCTATTTCAGTCTCTCGTATGATCAATGGAAATCTTAAGTCACAACATATACAAAATAAATTACCTTAATTTAATTTAAACCCTTCACTACCAAACCTTGGTGCTATTTGCCACTTAGCTTCAAAAGATAGAAGCACCACTATATTTCTATTATCAATAAAGATATAGAGATGTAGGCTTTGACTTATTTTCGTGTAAATTTTCTGCTAGTGTGAAAAGCTCTCATTTGTTAGTAAAGAAGATAAATTTCCGAAACCAAAAAGGGTTTTACAAAATTCATCACCTCTATATATATGTAAGAGAAAATGGGTGAATTCACCTTTTAAATGCATTGTTCTTAGATTTTTATCATTTATTATTGATTAATACTTTTTTTATTAATGTAGTTATTTGATTAAAATGTATTAATCAAGAATAAAGAGTCAGAATCTAAATCTCATACATTTTAAGGAGTATTTATCTTCTTTTCCCAAACATATATAAATGCATACATTACGGCTTACAAAATTGTTATTTCTAATGACCAAGAAGGCAATACAAAATGCATACAATTAAAAAAGACGAACTCATCACGACTACTTTTTTCTTAAAAAAGAAGAATGTCTATAGAAAATATCAACTGATTTTACAACTCAGGTTTCACCAACTCATCACGACCTTAACACGCAAGTATGCGGACTACAATATCACAAGTTTCACTCTTCACACGAAAAGCAAACATATTAAAAAAATACATAATATGATCTAAAAGGCCCACTTAATGCACCCGCGAGCAAAGTTTTGTAGTTTTGAAGAGCCCTCCAAAGCAAGACAACCATTAAACGATGTAGAAGAAGAGTTAAACGAACTTGAAGCAATAGAAGAGCAGAAATGGTCCCGGTGATGTTCGCATTTGGGCATTATTAATCCATCAATACCCCCGAACAAGACGGAGCCACGCGCCGCCGTTAACGACGGCGCCTTCGCTCTAACCTTCTTAACCGTTTTGTGGCCTCTCTCAATCAGCTTCTTCCATAACCTAACCCTAAGTGTTTGTTGAGACACCACGGTTCCGTCGGCACGCGGCGGCGACCTAGCAGGCACGTACCGAGGGGCACGCGCCTCGGGGGACGGTAGCAGATCGACGGGCGGGGGGCGGAAAAATTCGCCGGTTGGCGGGTCTTTGGGCTTTCCGGGTTGAGATTCCCAGTTGAAGGGGACTTCAGCGGGAGTTCTAAAGTTTTGTAAATGTGAAGAGCAATTTCCCACTGAGGAGTTTCTTGAGAGAATCTTCTTCACAAAACGCTCGTCGGCTTGGAAGACGGAAATTGGCGGTTTTTTAGGGTTCTTCCGGAGAACTTTTCCCATCATATTTTATGATTCTGTTTTATGGGGTTTGAGTCATCGTTTTTTTTCTGTTTATATAACCAGTTTTTTTTTTGTTATATATATATATATTTATATTTATAAGTAGAAGAGTTTAGAGGCAGAGATTAATATATTTGTTGGTATGGTAAGTTGGTCAAACCCATATCAGCAAAGATTTAGGTAAATTCAGTCAAACCAAATATATTGTAATCTACATAAATCCTCAGATTTTGAAAGTTGGAGATGTTGGATTTGGATGTTTTTATTATTTTTTTCCCCTTAATATGCTCGTTTTTTCCTTTTTTTTTTATTTGGCGAAAAATTTTCAAGTAGGGAATTTTGGTTTCTAATGGAAATAATTTTATATTTACATAAATGGCTATCTCTTTATGTGTAGGTTTTTTTCCCAATAAATTCGTTTATATGTAGGTATTTTTGACATAGTCGTATTCGAATATAGAGATTGTGTATTTCAAAAAAAAAAAAAAAAGAATATAAAGGTTGCCTTTCAAGGAAAAACTCATATTTAGGATTTTTTATTTTTATTTTTGTAGGCATTGCCATGTGTAACTACATTATCAACTAATAACCAAAAAAATAAAAATAAATGGCTTTTGTTTATTCCCAATTAATTGTATTGCTTGTGTTACGACGCCAACTAATCCTTAGCAAAAAAAAAAAAAAAAAAAAAAAAGGCTAATAAAAAGGCCGCCTTAATGATGATCCTATTATTTCAATAATCAATTAAAGTTTGTCTAAGAAGGTATGTTCTAAAAAATAAATATACCAATTTTTCTTTGTTTTCTTCTTTGTTGGGTTTGATTTTGAAATCTCTTTCACTAACACACATGACAAGTTCTAAACATGATTTCGTATTTAACTTTTTTCTGAATATTTTTACTTCCTGTTTAACTTAATAGAAAGCTCTAGGGCAAAGATATTCTTGGAAATTAGTTGGTGAATTATTGATTAGTAATGACTGTTCATGCGCTTCTCTTTTGTGAACATGACGTTTTCCAATTAGACAATATTTACGAATTAAAGTTATTGAAAAATATAATCTCCAAGACCAATTCCAGCCAAGAAGTTAGACCTGCAATGCAAAAAACATTTCATTAATCAAAAAATCATGAAGCTTACAGAGAATTTAATACAGAAAATTTGATACAACAAATCAAAATCGATAGATCCGTTGGCATCCTAGTACATGGATCAAAGGTCTGATAATTGACACAATTTAGAGCACTTCTCTTAGCTCGTTTAATTCTCCCTCTACGGTTGGCTCTCCCGAAAGGGCTGTAGCAAACTTTCTGTAAAGACCGATATTTGAAAGTCAGTATTCTTCCAGATCAGCTCCCAAAGCGAGAGATCTGGCTAAAGACATAGAATATAAAAAACAACACATAATCCATACAAAGTTATAGCTTGGTGGGAGAATACGACCAAAAACAACAAAAACAACCAAAGCCCACGTAAATTTAACGATTTGTAGGGGAAACAAACAGCAACACCAGTAGAATAATTGCCTTTGTTCCGCAAACAACTAAAAAAAGAGAAGAAAACACCAACACGAATTCTACCATCATGTAAATTGGTTGACCAGACTGCGTTGGTTGTTTTTTTCGGTAAATGCCTGATTAATAGTTGTTGTTTACTATTTACATGTACGCTGGAGAAAAATTAGCTTTAGCGAGTCAATTATTGAGCATAATGCAATGCAATTGATAATTTATTTTGCCGGCCAAATTAGGACATCAGAATGACCGAAAAGAAAGTAAAAAATATTTAAAATCCCAAATACTAGCATATATCATATCAATTTTGTGCGTTTTAAAGAGATTCGTGAAAAGGCATGCAATATAATGCGAATTATCATTACCAAGGAAAGGAAAGTGTGTGAGTGCATATATATACATATATATATATGTATGTATATATAGACACACACATATTAATTCTCCTGAATCTAGTTAGCCATAATCTAACTTTTTTCTTGTAAACTATTGCTCATAATTTAGTTAGATAAAGAAAGAGATTTCAAATTATTTAAAAAATATTCCGTAGAAGTAGAAATTAGTTAATTGTTATCTTCTAATTTCTTAGAGGGAAGAATGCTTTCCATTAAAAAGCTTAATTAACTCAGCAATAACTGTTGAAGCGCTAACTTGGGGATGGCCGCAGCTAGGTCCAGTAATTTTCTACACGACTCAAGAAAGACACGATATAAATGGATTTGTGCGATCCTTTTAATTTTCATGTCAATCATAGATTGTCACGTACATATAATATGAATAATAAGAACATGCTAATTGACTTAAAATTAACCGACATATATAACACATATAAGTTATACGTGTCACAGAATAATATGAATAAATAAATGGGTGAATTTAGGGTCAACATGCTAATTGACTTAAAATTAATCGACATACACAAGTAAGTTATACGAGTCCCAAAATACTTACGTATTGCTTAGACACTTTGACATACTCATTTTATTTGCGTAGATTTTGTGTGTTTAGATAATTTTATGTATTTGGTATGAAATTTGAAAAAGCAAGGCCCTTATTAGTTACGTAAATCACCTACTTATTCACGTTAATTGGGTCATAAGTGTGTGTGTGTGTGCGTGTGTGTTTTTTTTCCAATTTTGTTCCAACCATTCACATGATTAGTAAACGTATTTGACGCAGCGGAAAAGATAAAAATGAAATATTACCGGCCTAACTTGAACGGAGGATTCTTGAATCCACTTAAAACAACCCCATAAGGAAAAAATCCCCAATTAAGAGAAAAAACACATGTCTAGTTTTAATTCTCAATTATCCAAGTTTACTTAATACAATAGCTAAGTGGCTATTTATTTCAACAAAGATAAACGACATAATAATAAATAAATAAATAAATAAACTAAGCTAAATTGAACGGAGAATTCTCGAATCCACTTAAAACAACCCCATAAGGGAAAAATCCCCAATTTAGAGAAAAAACACATCTCTAGTTTTAATTCTCAATTATCCAAGTTTACTTAATACAATAGTTAAGTGGCTATTTATTACAACAAAGATAAACGACATAATAATAAAAAAAAACTAAGCTAAATTAGAAAGTTAGAACAAATGATAATAAAATATAAAAACGACTACTTTATCTAAAACTCCATACATTAGTATCACATATAAATAAATGTTTCATGTTTAAGTTCAGGTTTTTGACATGTTTATTGTCATGTGTTCGTACGTATTACGACCAAATCATATCGGATCGAATTATGGCAACACAAACATATTGACACCCTAAGATGAATTGTCACTCCTAATCTCAAATTCATATAGAGCGGAAGCACAAAATTAAGATTACGGGGAACAAAAAGCCAGCAGGTTAGTGATCTTATAACGAAATATTAATGTTGTGCCTACGTGGGATAGAAATCTTATATTACCAAACAAAGATTAATTAGAGTTAGTTATTCTGTTGTGACTTATCTAGAGAGATTTTGTACTATGGTTAGATCTTAACGAAAGTAAAGTGGTTAAGATATAACACTTTAATGTAGAAAGAGTGAATCTCAGATAGATTAGACACAAGAGAGAGATAAGAAATCTTCTTTGTATCTGTGAAATAGTCTTTTGTGACATGAGGGTGTAAAACTTGATCATAGTGAAATCTCCGGAGAACTGCTACCGCCGAGGACGTAGGTCAATTTGGACCGAACCTCGTTAAATCGCTTTGTTCTTTTGTGTTCTTGCTTTTGATTCTGGTGAGAAGTGATCACAGATTGGGTTTCTAGGGTTTGTTCTTAATTTGAATTGGGGATATTCTGGGATTTGGCTCAACAATAAATTTGTTTTTTTCAATCCTTGAAAATTAATAAATCATTTACAGTATTTGACAATTTTATAAGAAAAGTATTAATTATCACCAGTATTATCTTTAAATTTCTACAAAGTTTAGTTGAAAATTTAAATTCGGTTGGAGTATTCATGCATGTCAAACATATCATCAAATTGCTAGCACGCAAAGATACCCTTACTGAGATGAACTCCCTGCCAAATTCCAACAGCCAATCATGACAAAATATTAAAGTAATATGAAACAACCTTAAAAACTTTCATTCTACGAAATGAACACAAAATACATATTTGATGTCATTGACATCCCAATTAATTGAGACAACGAGAAAAGTACCAACTGAAGATCTACAATTTTTTCAATTTATGGAATTACTTTTGTTAGTATAAGAACATATATCAAAAGTTTTGCCACATAGAAAGCACCGTATACAATATACAAAGTACAATTGATACAAGCAAATTACATATAGTTTCAAGATTATGTATATAAAAAAAAAAAAAAAAAACATTACACAAAAATTCATAGACCAACCCTACAAATAATTACTAATTATTTTCCAACCTGTTTTGAGGACAATTGATACAAGCAAATTTCATATAGTTTCAAGATTATGTAAAAAAAAAAAAAAAAAAAAACATTACACAAAAATTCATAGACCAACCCTACAAATAATTACTAATTATTTTCCAACCTGTTTTGCAAACCTAGCCAGAATAGAACTAATGTTCCACGGGCTGCAACTGATCAAAGAGGACCTGTTTGGAGGATGCCAAGCCGGACTCTGCAATCTGGACGACTGCCTCGAATGACCGTTGGAAAACGACAATGACGATGAAGACGAAGAGCTCGAATCACGCATAGGACTAGACGCCATGAATTCACAATCCGAGCTGCAAAAATCGAACTTCTCATGATCTTTATAGTCACAGGCAGTAATACCATCAATACTTTGATTATTTTTTGTTGCTTGACCACTAATTTTCTTAACTTGTAGTGTAATTTTTCCTTTGCTATTATTCCTCCAAAACTTGAGCTTTGACCTAGATCGAGGCTTCGGCTCTTCAAAATTAATGCACGGCTTGGGCAGCCCTAAGCTGAGAATCGCCGGCGGCGGACTAAGCGGCGGAATTGCCTCCTCCTTTGGAAGATCTTTCGGCGTCCCTGGCTGCATTTCCCATTGAAAAGGAATCCCCTCGCCGGCGCTCCGGTAGTAATAGATTCGAGAAGAGCAAGCACCGACTGAAGAGTTTCTTGTGATCATTTTGTTGAAGGAAAACTGATCTTTCACCTCAGGCACTCTACGAATCTCATAACCCATTTTTCAGTATAGAAAGAGATTGGTATTGCTATGAAGCTTTTGTATTCTTGATTATGTTTTCTGGGTGAAATGATGATGAATTAGTGTTCAATTTTATGTTGAAAAGAAAGATTATGAAGTTGTGTATATATATATAGAGTTTTTGGCAGTGCCGGTTTTGTAGGGTTGTGATGGGGTTTTGGGGTGCATGATCCTTTGTTTTGATAGTTGAAATGTTAAGTTCTCAATTTTTATAAACTATTGTAAAATATATATATATATATAAAATTTATGTTTCTTTTGAGTTGACTTGAACTTATTTTATAAAGAAAGCAATTAAGCCAAAGGAAAGAAAAGGCATAAGATAAGTTATAAGGTACCTTTGTTATTAAGCTTTACGTTAGACATTTTGGTAGTGTCGATCGGACGGCTTGTGTTGCATGTGCACTATTACCGAATCCTTAAGACAAGGCTATATAGCTTTTGCTTGCTATTTACCACTTCATCATTCTATGCATTAGGTGGAACAATAACAATATGGGACCTATCCGTTTAGACCAATTAGGTAGTGCCACGCGAAAATGTTAATAAGGTCAAATGTCACAAATAACCCTCTTAACCCTCTAGTTTAGTGGTCAAATGACAAGAACGTGCCTACCATGCTACACCAATTTCCACATAGAAAATCCAAAAGATATATATATACGGCCCTCACTTTTAGCTAAATTCCCCGTTTTCCCTTGTGTTTTTTATAATCTAAAAAATATCCCTCATGTTTTCAAACTACTTTAGAATAGTCCATTTAAGTGGTCAAATTTTTAAAAATGGTGTTAATTCCCTCAGTGTCAATATTTGAACATTATCTTAAAAATTAGCTAGTAACTAAAAAAAAAAAATTAAATTTAGAGATATTGGTAAAATTTTCAGCCAAAATAAATTCTATTTTTTGAAACATAATTTCAAAACTTTTAGGTCAAGGTGGTCCAACCAGCACAAGATCTCGCGCCTCGCCATCCACACACAACTGGTCGGGTTTTGACTCATCGAACTGGTCCTGTCCCGCATTAAATGTTGCATGCTCGGCGGTTATCCGAATGTGTTGGCTATTTTTTTTCTTTATTTTATACATTTTAATTTTAAAATTTATGTTTCTAAAGATTTTCATAGTTAATGGCTAAAAATAATAATTAAATAGTAATTACTCAAGTTTTTGGTATTTCAAAAACTTTGATCAGTTAAAGGGGAATTTTTATTTTTATTTTTTTTTTACTCTTTTGAAAAACGTAAGGGATAATTGTGAAATAATCTAATAACATAGGAGATACTATTTGGATTGTCAAAAGTACGGGGATAATTATTAAGTTCAGTTACAACTCAGAGGGTACTTTCAAGATTTTCTCATTTTCACAGATATATGCTTGGCCACGACTGGCTGCAGAAAAACAGGCTTTCTCATATGGAAGTAACAAACTTTTTATTGTACTTAATGGTATGATTCATTGAACTATATATCTTGTGTTATGTATGGGTTGACTTTGGGAGTTTTGTTTTTCTTACACTTAAATTAGATTTCAGTACTAGAAAGGTGGTGATGATGATTATATTATTGTTATTGAGGAATAAAAGTTAGATAACCAAATTATTGAAAGGATGAGCTTCCAAGGCAAAGCAACGTTTAGAAAAACAAAACAAGAAAGAAATTTACTCACATACTGGTTTTTATAATATAGCCGTTTCTAATAATTAAATTGGAATTAGGACTTAATTTAGGAATTTAGACAACTATTCTCACCGACCTGGCCTCAAGAACAATCCTATGATTGAGTTGGCACATGTCGGTCTAAAACAAAATGATTGACAAGAATGTTTTATTATTAATTGCTCAATGTTTTGTTTGTTTGTTTTTTTTTTTTGGTGTGTTTTGTTTTTCAAAATGAATGAAGGATGGGAATCTCTCATGCCTTTTAGATACCATAACCAACCCTTCAAAGCATACTCAATATTTCAAGAACCAAAACTTTAAAAGCGCGTCTAAGCAGGCCCTAATAAGTGATATATCCATACATACACACACACACACATATATATATATATATATATATATGTGTGTGTGTGTGTGTGTAGTTAAGTAAATACAAATGGATATATTTTATTTGTAGTGACAGAAGACGATCAAACGAGTGCTCAATTATATGATTCGAGTTTGTTGCGGTCAATATATATATATATATATATATATATATGCATAACGATGATGAGAAAAATAATAAAAAATATCAGGGGAAGATCGAGATTATAAGAAACGTGGGAAGATCTTAACATTCAAAATTATAAAAATAACCTCTTAATTATACTCTCTTGATAAAAGAGAAAACCTTTTAATTCTGATTAGAATGATAAGATCTTATTGAAGTAATTTTTAGGTTGATTTGGAATTGCGGCTTAACTCTGTAAATTTGACTGAATTGCTTACATATCTTGTTGAGGGATCAATAAACTTGTAATTCAAATTTAGTTTTAGAAGTTTTGGATAATTCCTCGGTGTATGACCCTATGAGAAATTGAAGGACTTTTGAAATTTGACTTTTTTTTTGAATTTCGAGATTTAATTTGATCATGAAATTACACTTAAATTTTAGGTTGTCATACATATGTAATAAGGAATCAACTCAATCATAGTTCTCAATTTTGAATTTTGCCTTTAGAGAACTCACCGGTGTATGACCTTATGAGAAATTGCAAGTAGATACTTTGGAATTTGATTTCTTTTAAGTTTGAGATTTAGATTTGGATAATTCCTTAGTGTATAACCCTAAGAGGAATTCTAAGGACATTTTAAAAAAATTAAAATTAATTTGGAATTTTTTTTTATTTTACTTTGAAATTTGGATTTGAAAGTTGAATTTGGATCATGAGGAATTAAAAGCATCTATTTTTTTTTTTTAAATTTGATTTGTAAATTTTTAATTTGAATTTGTAATTTGAAAATTGTATTTGGATATCACCATATGGTTTATGAGTCAATGGGCTCATCTTCTTGGGCAAAGAAATCATCAAAGCCTCTTTTAAGGGTTTTTTATATTTTCTTGAATTTAATATTCCGATTTTAAGGAATTCGTTCTATCTCTCTGTCTTTTTTTTTTTTTTTTTTTTTTTTTTTTTTTTTTTTTTTGAATTTGATTTAGGAGTTCAAATATCTAATCCAAACGGCTTCACTAGATATCATGGTGCATATCCCTCCTTTTCTTTTGGTTGCTGATTATTTAGTTTTAAAAGGATATAACTTGAATATGATTTGATCTTTTTTTTTTCTTTTTTTCAATTTGATTGATTTTTAATAACCAATCTCTTTGTTGCGGATTACACAATTCCAATAAGGAATTGAATCCGGTCCTTGTAACTTGCATATATATATATATATATATATATATATATTTCATGAGTAATCATACATTTATAGAGTCAGAAGGGGGTGTTGTTTGCTTATATTTTTCTTCTTCTTTTTTTTTTTATTTTTTTTTTCCGGGCTTGGTTGCTTCTTGGCGGGTATGGTGTGGTCCGTAATCCCATATGCCAAACTCTTTGCCAACAATTCAGCTTAAAATTTCTTTCTTTCTCTCAGTCTGCACGTGCAAAATGTTTTCTTATCTTTTTTCTTTTGTTTTAATTCTTTTTTTATTTGCTACAATCTTTCCCTTATGTTGGGCCTTTTGTGAACTTGGGCCAAATCAAGACTAATTATTCTTTATTTTAAGGCTCGTTACGCTTTATTTCATTATTTAAATTTAAAATTCGAGTTTTATTATAGTAAAAGATTCTAAAAAATAGTCACATTTATATCTCAATTCGAATTAAAAACGTAAATCAATAAATTAAACGGATTTATATTTTATTATTACTCCTATTCATTATCATTATTATATATATTTTTTTACCGCAATAGATGCCTCTCAAATGTGTGCATGGTATTTATGAACACATTTGACGTTTGAGTTCTTGCATTAATTGTCATCATAATCATGATCATCATTTTTTTTTTTGCTAGATCCCGATAGATATTATGGAGAAATTTCTCTCTCTCTCTGTCTCGAGAGCATCCAAAGAGTTTGGAGGAGAAGTCAATTTCGGCCCAGAATATTGCCGATCAATATCTTTGGAAGAAATTCTCCCCCCAAGAGATTATAAGTATAAATCTACATTAAGCACTGCTTGTCATGATTTGCACCATTTCTCAAATGAAACCAAATCGGTCCAACATCTCAACAATACGGGCCTATTTTCAGCGGCAAATTTCTCGAAGAAGTCAACAATGATGATGGTGGTGATTGTAGATATGTGCCAGATAATAAGTTTTATCAAGGCCTTTTTTACATTTTGAAGGATAAGAAGATGCCTTGACAATTCAATTTTCGTGGTCGGACTAACTTTCAATCTTCTCTGATGGAATGGACTGTCTTTATTGCAGCATAACCGTGCTGTCCTACGTCGCACGGTTATTTATGGGGCAGCAAAAGTTTCTAGATGTCGTTTCTCATTTAATGTTAACGTATGACGGGTTTTTGCCAAGCTGCAGAGGCCTCAAACTACCACTTTCCATCATAGTGGAGGTGAGATGAGAATTTCTTTATACGATTTCGAAGTCATTTCGAAGTCATAGCTATCCCAAGAATAGACAAACCCCTAATGACTTCGAAATCTTATAAAGGCCTGAAAAGTGTTATCATTGAATGAGAATGGATATCTAGAAACTTCCACTGCCCTATAAATATCCGCGTAGCATAAGACACTGTGGTTATGCTGCAATAAAGACAATCCATACCATTAGAGAAGATTAGAAACTAGTCCGACCATGAAAATTGAATTGTCCCGGTATCTTCTTATCCTTCAAAAGGTAAAAAAAAAGACATTGATAAAACTTATTATTTGGCACATATCTAAAATCATCACCATTATTATTGTTAACTTATTTGCAAAATTTGCTTATGAAAACAGGCCCATATTGTATTGTTGAAGATTTTGAACTGATTTGGTGTCATTTGAGAAATTTATACTGCAAGTCTCCAGAGTGCATATCACAAATAGTGGTCAAGAAGTACTTATAATTTCTCCATAAATATTCATCATTATCTAGCAAAAACTCAGATATCACAATGTTTATAAATGCCACGCCCACGTTTAAAGTGGCATCTGTTGCGGTAAAAAGATAATGATTATGAATAGTAATAATAATAAAGTATATTATTACAAGTGGGCCTTTAAAAAAAAGGAATAATAAAGTCTTGATTTGGCCTATGTTCACAAATGGCCTAACATGAGGGGAAGACTGCGATAAAAAAAAGGGTAATAGTAGAAAATAGGTTAATATAAAAAGTTTAAGTAAGTATATAGATTAATTTTTAGTTATAAAAATTAATAAGTCATAATTTATTAAGTTATGGTTCATAATTAGATAAATTATGGATAAATTTGTTAAGTTATGGTTCATAATAAAATTAGTTATGGATAAAAACTGTGATTTATGGACAATAACTTGTCAAGTTATGGTTCATAACTAAATAAGTTATGGACGAACACAGTAATTTAGCCTATTTATTAACTTATGTAAATTATTAACCTATTAATTTTAATTCATCTCAAGTCTTAATCTATTTCTCTCTTTTTTCCTAAAAAAAAATTAATAAAAAATAGTGTACTTGTAGAAGTAGAGAGAAAGAAAGAAGTTGGTGAGTGGTGATCCTTAGAAACAAAGAAATAGCCTGTTGTAAAATTGGCTAGGATTTTAACAGCTCAACAGAGGAAGGAAAAGAAGTGAAGACACATGGGCAAACACGTGGGCAGTTCTACATGGTTACTGTGGACTGTAGTATATAGGAATAATACTGCAAACAGATTAGTTTTAGAATCAATGAATAGGATTAGAGTCTTATTAATCCGTTAAAACTATATCTGTGATATGTAGTAAGCTTGTACTGTTTTCTTTTTCCAGAGAGAGGTCGGTGTAAAAGAGAACATAGAGAGAGAAACTCTAGAGGAGAGAGAAATTCTAGAGGTTATGCGTTCTTGATTTCCATTAATGAGAATAAAAGCTTTGTTGAGGGATTCTTTCAATTTCGGTTTCTCTTTGATCTGTTGTGTGTGTGGAATTGTTCTAGAAATTTCTGAGGGGCTTCTACAACAAATTGGTATCAGAGCTTCGTCAGAGATGGGGCAAAGTTTGATATTGAGAAATTCTTAGGCAAGAACGACTTTGGGCTATGGCGTTTGAAGATGAGAGCTCTTCTTGTACATCAGGGACTGGAAGAAGCCTTGAGAGGTGAGAAAAATCTTCCAAACACTCTTT
>NW_010359982.1:365299-370526 GCF_000414095.1 Morus notabilis | reverse complement strand
GATAAAGAAAAGAAAGAAATTCTTGATAAGGCACATAGTGCCCTAATTCTCTATTTAGGGGATAAAGTCCTGAGGGAGGTCTCGAAGGAGAGGAGTGCATCGGCTGTTTGGTTGAAATTGGAGAATTTGTACATGACAAAATCTATGGCAAACGGATTGTACCTGAAATAGAAATTGTACACATTCAAGACGCCACCAGGGAAATCACTCGAAGATCACATGGATGATTTTAATAAAGTGATTCTTGATCTCGAGAACATTGACATCAAGATCGAAGATGAGGACCAAGCGTCGCTTCTGCTCAGATCCTTGCCAACCAAATCTGTTACAATAATAGAGAGAAAAAGGACAAAAATATGAGATGAACTACTTTTATTACTTGCTACAGAACAAAAGCTCACAACCTGAACCTAATCCCCAATGGATAATAACATGAAATAAGGGATATGCATCCACTAAATCCTAGAAAAAAGCAACTTACAGAAACAAACTTCCTACTGACTTGGTAAACACAAAGCCATGTTCTGTCCCACTGAAAAACAAATACCTATATTCTTGGACACTAAACAACTGACTCCATAAATAAAATAAATAAATATGGTCAAATATGACCTACGTGACTCAACATTCTCTCCCTTAAGCTGAAAGTTTGCCAACATTCAATTTAATCCAACTTGTCAACGCCAAGCAGCTTTCTCAGCTTCTGAAATGCAGCCAACTTGAGGGACTTGGTAAAGATATCAACAACTTGATCTTCACTTATGCAATGAATGAGATCAATGACTCCTTCCTTCGTGAGATCCCTTAAAAAAAATGAAACTTCACATCTATATGCTTGCTTCTTGCATGTAGAACAGGATTTTTGGAGAGCTTTATTGCTGAACTATTGTCACAATAAATTGTAGTGGCTCCTTCTTGCTTGAAATGAAGCTTTTCAAGAATTTTTCTCAACCAAATAACTTGACAAGCACAGGCTGTTGCAGCAATGAACTCCGCTTCAGTTGTTGATAAAGTAACAATTGCTTGCTTCTTTGAAGACCATGAAACAGCTCCCGAGCCATCATAAAAACATATCCGAATGTGCTTCTTCTATCATCTAGATCTCCAGCATAGTCACTATCAGTAAAGCCAACTAAATATGTCTTTTCTCCATTCTGGTAGAATAGCCCAAAATCAGTTGTACCTTGCAAGTACCAAAAAATTCTCTTTCCAGCAAGAAGATGTATCTCCCTTGGACATTCCATATATTGGCTAATGAGACTAACATCATGCATTTTATCGGGCCTTGTTGCGGCCAAATACATTAAGCTTCCCACAATTTGCTTGTATAGAGTGCTGTCCACCTTTCTTCCTTCAACATCTTTCATCAGCTTTACCAAACTCAATTGGTGTGCTAACAGAATTGCAATTCTTCATCTGAAACCTGTCTAAAATTTCTTGCACATATTTCTTTTGAGAAATAAAATTACCAGTAGGAGTTTGCACAACTTCTATGACAAGAAAATAGTGCATCATTCCAAGATCAGACATATCAAATTCAAGCATCATGGAGTGCTTTAAATTTTCAAACATGGCATTATCATTTCCAGTATAAAGCTTCTGAAATGCAGCCAACTTGAGGGACTTGGTAAAGATATCAACAACTTGATCTTCACTTATGCAATGAATGAGATCAATGACTCCTTCCTTCGTGAGATCCCTTAAAAAAAATGAAACTTCACATCTATATGCTTGCTTCTTGCATGTAGAACAGGATTTTTGGAGAGCTTTATTGCTGAACTATTGTCACAATAAATTGTAGTGGCTCCTTCTTGTTTGAAATGAAGCTTTTCAAGAATTTTTCTCAACCAAATAGCTTGACAAGCACAGGCTGGTGCAGCAATGAACTCCGCTTCAGTTGTTGATAAAGTAACAATTGCCTGCTTCTTTGAAGACCATGAAACAGCTCCCGAGCCATTATAAAAACATATCCGAATGTGCTTCTTCTATCATCTAGATCTCCAGCATAGTCACTATCAGTAAAGCTAACTAAATCTGTCTTTTCTCCCTTCTGGTAGAATAGCCCAAAATCAGTTGTACCTTGCAAGTACCAAAAAATTCTCTTTCCAGCAAGAAGATGTATCTCCCTTGGACATTCCATATATTGGCTAATGAGACTAACATCATGCATTTTATCGGGCCTTGTTGCGGCCAAATACATTAAGCTTCCCACAATTTGCTTGTATAGAGTGCTGTCCACCTTTCTTCCTTCAACATCTTTCATCAGCTTTACCAAACTCAATTGGTGTGCTAACAGAATTGCAATTCTTCATCTGAAACCTGTCTAAAATTTCTTGCACATATTTCTTTTGAGAAATAAAATTACCAGTAGGAGTTTGCACCACTTCTATGACAAGAAAATAGTGCATCATTCCAAGTTCAGACATATCAAATTCAAGCATCATGGAGTGCTTTAAATTTTCAAACATGGCATTATCATTTTCAGTATAAATGAGATCATCCACATATAAGCAAACAATGAGCATTTTTCCTCCATCTCCAATTTTAATAAAAAGTGTATGCTCATATGGACATTTCTGAAAACCTTCCTTCAAAAAATAAGCTTCAATACGACTATAGCAAGCTCGTGGAGCTTGTTTTAGTCCATAAAGAGCTTTTTCAATTTATACACTTTATGCTCATTTCTGACCTTAATATAACCAGGAGGTTGATCAATGAATACCTGTTCTTCCAAGTCTCCATGTAAGAATGCCGATTTCACGTCCAACTGGAAGATAGGCCATGAGTTTTGTACTGCCAATGCGATCACCAATCTGATTGTGTCATGACGAGCAACTGGAGCAAAGACTTCTTTTTAATCGATGCCAAACTTTTGCTTGTAGCATTTTGCTACTAAGCGAGCCTTGTACTTATCGACTTCACCGTTCTCCTTCAGCTTCATCTTGTACACCCACTTCACGCTAATGGTTTTTTGCCCTTTTGGAAGCTCTGTCAACTCCCAAGTATTATTTCTTTCAATGGCTGCGATTTCAGCATCCATCGCCTTCCGCCACTTTGATTTTTTAACGGCATCTTCAAAAGCTACATGATCACAATATGAAAATAGAGCAAAGTGTGTAAGTGGGCCTTCAGTTTGATCAATCCCAGTTACCTCATAATCAGTCATCCAAGCTGGTCTTCTTCTAACTCGTCGAGGTCGATGATCATCTTCTGCTTCAACTGGTGCTTGTTGCTCGTTTTGCACGGGCTGTGCGTTCTCTAAAGGTTGTTGCCTTCCTTCTTCATTTTCTCCATCAAAATCAGCTTGCAACTGTGCATTCTCTAAAGGTTGCTGCCTTCCTTCCTCATTTTCTCCATCAAAATCAACTTGCATTTGTTGTTCAGCATTATTTTCATCCT
This sequence comes from Morus notabilis, assembly GCF_000414095.1. Lineage (NCBI taxonomy): Eukaryota > Viridiplantae > Streptophyta > Magnoliopsida > Rosales > Moraceae > Morus > Morus notabilis. Next base: position 367,127 of record NW_010359982.1, on the reverse strand, counting down.
AAATCCAGAACCGTTCTTTATCAAACACTATGTAACTTCCCCCAAAAAAAAATGAAAGAATTATTATCCAAATACAACTTTCAAATCCAAATTTCAAAGTAAAAGAAAAGAATTTCTAAATAATTTTTTTTTTTTTTAAAAATGTCATTGAATTCCTCATAAGGTTATACATTGAGGAATTATCCAAATCCATATCTCAATTAAAATTAAAATCTCAAACTCAAAAGAAATCAAATTCTAAAATATGTTCTTGCAATTCCTCATAGGGTCAGACACGGGGAGTTCTCCAAAGACAAACTTGAAACTTCAGAAATACGATTGACTTGATTCCTTATTAGATACGCGAGCAACCTAAAATTTAGATGCAGTTTCAAAATCAAATTAAATCCTGAAATTCTCAACAAAATAAATCAAATTTAAAAACTCTTTCAATTTCTTACAAGGTCATACTTTGAGGAATTATCCAAAACTTCTAAATTAAAATTCGAACTACAATTGGCTTGATCCCTCAACAGGGTATGTAGACAACTCAGCCAAATTTATCGAGTTCAGTCGCAATTCCAAATCAACCCAAATTTTCCTAAAAATTACTTCAATGAGATCTTATCATTATAATCACAATCAAAGGATTTTCCCTTTCACTATGAGATTCTAATTAAGAAGTTATTCTGAATGAGTCGAACTAATTGTTATATTAGTTATAAATTATAGATCCAAGCCAATATTGAGAGCGAGAAGATCTTGTTAAGTGCATTGTGATGTTAGTTGCACTTCAGTTTAAAGTGACGTTTTTTTCAATATTCTAGAAAAAAAAAAGTCGTTTTTAGTTTTTCAATATAGTTACAAATAAAAAACAAATTTAGTGGGGCTTAAGCTCTCACTACCACTCATAAAAGGCTCCAGTGAGGGCTTAAGCCCCCACTAAAATTTTATAATTTAAAAATATATATATATATATATATAAGTGTGTATTATATTTCATTTTTATGCAGTTAATCTCCACTCAAATTAATCTTATAGCACCCATTAAATATATCAATTTCACCAAAAATGCAAAGCACATGAAAACTATAAACTCTATCTTGAATGACCTTGATAATGAAATTAATATACAGTATTTTAAAAGCATCGAAATATATTAGGGATAATTACCGTGCATTGATTATTTTTTTATTAAATTTTATTTTAATTATTAGCTCCACTAAAATTTATGGCTCTATTTTTGGGCATCACTGGCCATCCCTGCTTGTACTGTTGTGCAAAATTTCATTCAACATCAAAAGGACGTTGACAAACTTATTATTCGGATCAAACGAACACTTATAATGAATGTAATAAGAATGCCCTGTATAACTTTAAGAACCTTGCAAAATAAACAAATATGGGATCACTATAATGGTACAGAGTATCGACCGAATGTGTCTGATATTTAAGGCTATGTTCATTTTACTGATTCGAGTTTATAATTCAAGTTTTGCTTCAGTAAAAATCTCTCAGAAACAGTTACATTTAAGTTTTTTGTTACAGTAAAAGGCTCTCACATAAAGTCATATATCAACTCGAATCAGCGAACTAAACGGTCTCTAAGTCAACAAAGTTAGAGAAAATTTGAGCAAGTTTTTGTTGGGAATAGTGTCCTAAAAGCATGAGATGTAATAGGATATTTATTATTTAATTAATAAAAGAGTTTATTCATCATTTTATGTGCATATATTAATGAATATTTTATGAATATCAAATGAAAATTCCGTGATTGTTTATGTAACCTTAAACATAGTATATAAGTGTTATATACGAGAGGATAGTATTTAAGGATAATAATCAAAAA
>NW_010359982.1:322938-353547 GCF_000414095.1 Morus notabilis | reverse complement strand
AAAATCCTTGGTTAGGCTCCTCCTAGAACACTTGATCACCTTCTTCTTCCTCTAAGGTTTGTTAATGGCTTGGAATTAGAAGAGTATAAGAAAATTTGAGAAGAATATTTTTAAATCTCAAACTTTGCTAGAACATAAGAAAGAGAGGGTTTAGAGTTTATACTATTGGAGAAAATTCTGGACTAGACTCCTCCTAGAACACTTTGATCTTTTTCTTCTTCTTCTAATGTTTGCTAGTGGCTTAAGGTTAGGAGAGTGAGAGAAAATTTGAGAAGCAATGGGTAGGGAATGGCCGGTTTTGGTGTGTGGAAAAGGAGAGAAAATGTGCAAAATGTGCTAACTTAATGCTTGCACTAATGGTTTAACATTTATAGACTTTGCTTGATCTCTTCTTAGCTCTTAATTAAGCCTATCAAGCTAGCTTAATTAGCAAAGTTTTTAGTTAATTTCCCCTTGCTTGGCCGGTTTGGATGCTTCAAGAGAGAAGTGAAGTAAGCTTTCTTATCAAATAGTTGATTTAATTTATCTCATCATGAAATCTTCTAGCACACTCAACTAACCAAAATTTTTGCTATAAACCCCCTAAGCATGGCCAGCCAAGTGAAGAAAGAGTGGGAAAAAAAACTATCATGAGTACTCTTCATCTTTCACCATCACACATCATCCAATTATGCACATTAACCTACCCTTGTACTTTTGTCCACTCTCTTAAGTTTCCTTTGAAACTGTTAAAAATTATAATAGCTGTAATTTTCTCCTGTATATGTATTGGATGGTAGTTCGTATTGTGCTTAAAGATTCTTGGAATTAAGATTCTCAAACTGTATATGTATTGAAAATTCTTCCGCCTTAAAGTACGGTAAGAATTTATCAATCGAATTTACTTGATCGTAAAACATGAACTTAGCATGTAATCTGCTACAGAATTTAAGAATATAGATGTTAATTTCATAAATCCTTTAGTCACAAAATATAACATAATATATTATTTTTTTCAAGAAAAATCATTGACTTGAATAGGATGACCTCACGCATGAGATCATGAACTCGAAACCATTGCTCTACTACTCCTCGGAAAATACTCCTCGGCAACTTGTTCCAGTGTCTTATTACTTCTTGCTTGAACGAATCCCTCGGCAATCCACAACTTATATAGTGTGAGGTCAGTAATGAATAGGATGACCTCACGCATGAGATCATGAACTCGAAACCATTGCTCTACTACTCCTCGGAAAATACTCCTCGGCAACTTGTTCCAGTGTCTTATTACTTCTTGCTTGAACGAATCCCTCGGCAATCCACAACTTATATAGTGTGAGGTCAGTAATGGAAAAGTTTTTGGGAAAAAGGCCAAAATACAAGAAGCAGCGTTGAAGACGGTAAGGTAGATCAAAATAACTGAGACAGAAATTTGAAAATACCCTCGAGTTAGGGGAGTTTTCGTGGGACTCTGAATTGAGGTCAACAAGCACATCTTTGATCTTCCCATTCCGACTTATCCTTCTTCATTGACAACAAACTTCCAATGGTTGTGATGACGAGAGGCGATCCTTGACATTTGCTAACAAATTTGAGAGATAGTTTTGCTTCGATTTCTCGGGACACCGCATCTCAATCTCATACTGAAATCCCTTTTTGCAAAATAACGTCGAAGCCAGTTCTTTAGACAAAGGCTTTAGCTCTTGTACAAGATCATCCGGGGTTTCTCTAAGAGCGTCATCTATTGTAGTAGCATGGCGTGTTGTGAAAATTCTTCTCCCTTTGTTTAGGCCACAAACTGGGACAGCATGTTTTATGACATTCCAAAAATCTTGTTTCCAAACATCATAAAAAACAATCAAACTGTATATCAATAATTTGCAATCTCAATTATACAACGACCAAAGGGAATGAGTAAATCTGCAGCCCCGTTTAAGAGTATATGCAACAAAATTAAAAAAAAAAAATTGAATTCGAGTTACAACATTATTTAAGTTCATGTTCTTTTTTAAAATTTGAGTTTAAACTCGAGTTTGGGGCTAAACTCAAGTTCAAGTTTCCCTTTCAACACGAGTTCATAAACTCGAACTCAAATTAATGAACAATTTTTTTTTCTATTCTTAAAAATGTCATAACTTTTTCGTTTTAATTCTGATTGAGATGATTTTTTTTCTATGCATTCACAACGAAAAGATAAATAAAACCCCACCCTTATATCCTATTAAAATTTTTCATCACTACTGAGTTTTTATTAAAATACTATCTAAATACAAATTTAAGTTTTAACCCACCCAAACACAAACTCAAAAACATTCTCAATTCAAGTCATAATTCAAATGTGAACATCCAAACACAAACTCAAGTTACAACTTCAACTCAACTTATAACTCAAACTCAACTCAAGGTCATTATTTAAGTCACCCTAACTTAAAAATGTAAAAGAACAATCCCTTAAACTTTTGAGAGATAGCCTACATGGCTTGGGCCTCGAAGAAGTGTCTAGGCCCATCTGTTTGGTGTCTCCACGGACTCGTAAGTGACTCCTCAAAATAAGGGCTTAAACGAGTAATACTAGGGGTAGATTCTCGAGTCTAGTCCTAGGTGGTGTTTAAAAGATTTAATTGTGCCTCTCTCATTAGTTGTAACTTTTAGAGGAATGGTTGTGTCAATTCTACATCGGTTGGTATTAGAGCAATCGGTCCCAAATTTAAGTTTAACTTGTGTTAGGATTTTGTTAGTTGGCAATTTATTGGCAATGTGTAAAAAATTCAAAAAACGGGTCCATAGTTTTTGTTTGGGTGCAGATTCCTATTGATCCTTGATCGCAAGTGCAAATTTTATGGGAAGATTTATCTCAAGTGCTGATTTTGTGTGCGGATTTCGAATTGAGATAAGGTGTAGATATTCGGATGGTTGAAGATTTTGAATGAAGATGGAGTTCTGGATTGTAGAAGATATGATTCTTGGTTTGAATTTAAAAGAATATGCAATTTTAAAATGTGGATATCAAGTTATTAAATCGGAGGATTCTAGGAGGATTCTAGAAGATATTTTGAGAAAAAATCTTGAAGATTTTATTTTCAAGAGAAAATTGTGGAAATTTTATTTTAAAAGAAACTTTTGGAGATTTTATTTTAATAGAAAATCGTGGAAGATAATGTTCTAAAAGAAGATTTAGATTCGAGTTTAAATGGAGATATAGATTGCGTGAAAGGCAAGATAATTCAAGTTATTTATGTGATGCTTAAATCTGAATATTTGGAAGAGATTTAAATTCAAACTTGGAGCAATCTAATCTAGCATGGAGAGAAGATCACGTGAAAGGCAAGGTAATTCGGGTTATTTATGTGACGATCCTTATTTTTTATCATTATTATTACGTTCATATGTAACTCATTTTTTAACTTCTATACTTTGTCACAAGAAAATCTTAAAATCAGTTTCTAGACATGATCATGCACTCAATCTATTCTTCACATACCATTATCTTTTCATATTATGACAATAATTTTAGCCTTATTTTGCGTTTTTACGCATTTCTATAAATTTTCTATGAAATTGATATTTTTATAAAAGTTTGACTTTTTCGTTAACTTGAACTTAGTCTTAGACTATTCGCAGAGTAAACTTCCACTACTACTTAAAGTCTGTAAGTACATTCATAACATCATATATAACATTCAAGAAACATCATTTACATTCTAGCATACATTGAATCTACAATATGCACAATTCTATGTAATACAGAGGAATAAGGTCATTCGTGTCATAGACAAGAAAAACTACTGATACTTACAGAAATTCTGCTAGCATTGCGACTTTCGAGTCACCCGAAGCTTTCCGACTTTGATCGTCTACCGATCCTATTATTGAAATTCCGATCGTTAGATTTAAAATCTAAGATCAATAATTGTAATAGAATTTAACTTGAAAAGGTCTACAACTCTTATGTTTGGTATCCATACCGAAATGTTTCATATCTCAACCTCATGCTCCAAACCCGTGCATATTCGACCAACAATCACCATCTTGGACCTATTTTAGAAATTAGTTCGAAACTAGTATCTAAAGTCGTTTTGGAGAAAAACGCTATTTCACAAAAGTTGTCCGGAACAAAATTTTCTTCAACTTGGTGTTTGTTAGTTTTTGAAACTAAGCATTTTTCTTAGTTTCCTAGCCCAAAACAGCACCGGATTACAATTTCCGGATCAATAACCTAGTTTTCAGTTTTGGTCCGAAACTGAGAATTTTCATCGTTTTAAGTTTCTATACATCTCTGATCACCAAATCAACTTACTTTACACATCTTAATCCTCCTATTATTTATGAAACCGGTTCTAGTTCAAATTCTCAAACTAAATTTCAGCAGAGTTCCGCCTAATTTTCTGTGTTTTTCAAGCTAACAATAGCTCATTTTATCCGTTGTTTCAACCTTTAAACACAAACCACATTCTTTCTCATTCAATTTTATCATCAATGACATCATAATTCTTAGGTTTCATCCAAATTCTCCCAAAAATTCTCCATAACCAAATATTGCTAGAAACATAATCTAATAACCAAGAACTCATCCTTTAATCACCAAGTTTTCAATTCCTTTATCAACCATAAGTTAATAATCATCTTAAGCAAACTTTTTCCATGCTCTCTACTACACTCAAACGTGCAGCCATGGTAAGAAAATGAGAAGAAAAAATTAAAATCTCACCTTAGAAGAATGAAGAACAAGTTCTGGAGACACTAATCCTCAACAACTTTGTCGATTTCTGCTTAAAACTCGCTTTTCCTTACTTTGGTGAATTTTTTTTCTCTTGCCTCTTGGCTGGACACTTTCTGGTTTTCGGCATGAAAAAGTGAGCATTTTGGTTGTATTTTCTCCTTAAAAACCGAACCTAAAAAAGTAGGAGGGACCAAAGTGAAATTTTCAAGAGTTTTTTTTTTTTTTTTTTTTTTTTTTTTTTTTTTAAAAATTTTTTTTTTTTTTTTTTTTTTTTTTTTTTTGTAAAATTCACTAAAAAATCTTTTTCTTTTCTTCTTCCTTGGAGACAGAAGATATATAAATTAATGTTGAATTTCTTAAATGTTGCATGACCTTTAATCCTTCCAACTTCATTAATCCCAGTTGTTTGAGTTTTTGAAAACCGCCTTCCTCAAAAATGCATTACATATAAGGATCGTAGATGCATTATCCAAGCAGTCTCCAGAAAGGATCTTGGATCCTCCTAAAGAAATGGCAATTAATGCACTATATATACAAGGGTTGTAGAAGCATTATAATTTCTTTATAATGCATCTATATTTGTGCTTGGAGGGAGTTACTAGCTAGCATTGAATGTTTTTGAGGACTTGAGATTTGAGAAGGACTGGGATTTCTACGTCGTGTCTACGCAGACGCGGATCATTGGAACGAAAATAACAAAGAAGATCATTTGGTTGAAAGCTCATGACAATTTTAAACACGCTTAATCGTTCACAACATTTTAGCCAAATTGATATGCTGATTCTAGTTAACAATTCTAAAATTTATGAAAGTGCATCATGTTGCGCTTCCACAGTTCTTCCAATTATAAGCCCTCACTCTAATATTTTAATAAAAAAATAAATCAAATAAAGAAATCAAAACCTAAAGGTTAACAAAACAAGAAAATTAGAAAAACAACCAAAAAAATTAAACAACCATACGAGAAGTACAAACAAAAACAACAAAGATAATAAAAAAATGATAATAAAAAAAAAGAGGGACATCAAAAAAAAACCCCCCCCACAAAAAAAAAAAAAAAAAAAAAAAAAAAAAAAAAAGTATCTCTTGAATCATACTGAGCATTTCCTTCAGTTGGGCCTGAATCAACTACACAAATTAGGTCATGTTTTGACATTCATATCAATATCATTCCCAATAATTTTATGAGATAAGTAGGGATGTTTAAATTGGTTAATTAGTATAAAATGTACCTTTTCGTATGTAGTTAATAAATCTGTTTTCACCACCAGAGAAGCTGTGATAGTGGAATGCATGAGCACCTATGTAATATCGATTTTTCTATAATGACAAAATTCTTTGAATTAAATGATAGTATAGTTAGTTAATTCTAACTTTAGATTAAGTTATTTTCCACAGGTGAACGCGGCGAGAATTCGAGATGCTAAGAACAACTTTGTCACTTTACAGAAATTTTACGTAATGTCATTTTTTATTTTTATTTTGATGATTTGATAAATTTGTGGATGTTATGATTGATGATAAATTTTTATGACACATGTACATGTTTTATTTTGTGGTTACTTGATGAAATATGTGATATGTGATGTTTGGTTAGGAAAGAGAGAGAGAGAGAGATTAAGCTTGATGAACCGTTGAGCATACATATGAATGCTGCCATCAGTACTATGTTATAAGAGGAAATAAATCATATTTAATAAATACCATTTATTTAGTTGTAATATTATATGCTCTCTTTCTAATTTTGGCGTATATACAATAGGAAGAAAACACTCATGCAGGAAGAGAAAACGAAAAAAAAAAAAAAGGGGCAGGATATAATCAACGTTTGCTTATACAGCTTTACTTTATGTATATTTTCTTGGCATGTACATAGTCAATGGAAGAAAATGTAATGAGAGTGGGAGCAAAAAAAAAAAAAAAAACAAAACAAAACAAAAAAAGAAAAAGAGAGAGTAAACTTTGCTTCACAGTTTTCCACCACAGTGGCAGCCCATAATCGTCCAATTCAAGTTCCATAATTTATTTTGGATTAATTGCTCATAATTTTCATACGCGTGTTGACCAATAAAAATTCTATTTTTAAATTCCCGCTCTATTCTTCTCTCCCTTACCTAATCTCTCACTCCTTCCACATTTTTTTCACTCTCTCTTCTTCTTCCTTCTTCTCTCACGTTCAAGAATACCACAAAGAGAACCTCCATAACCAGCCACTAAACTCACCTCTTAGTCCTTTTTGAATTCTTCAATCATTTAAAACAAGATTATTAAGGTATGATTCTTCATGTTATTTATTTATTTTTGGTTTAGAATTTTTTTGAGGGTTCGGATGACTGTTTTGATAGTTTTTATTTGAGAGGAAAGAGAGGAATAATGATGAGATAATAGTTGAGTGAGGCTATATAATTGATATGATTCTAGGGCTATAGGTTTTAAATTTGATTCTATGATTTTCTTTTTTCTGAAAAATGATTATATATATATATGACATTCAAGCATGTTATACTATTGTTTTATCCACCAATTTATATGTACTAGTCTTTAGCGTGTGCTTCGGGCACGTAATTCATTTAAAATAACAGTTTTAGGCATTACTTTTTTTTTTAAAAAAGAAAGAAAAGAAAAAAAGGACATCAATAAAAGTAACAAATAAGCTATCGTTGGAAAGCTCTGCATGTCTACTTTCTTTTAGCACTGGCATTGGGTAGTTTGAAATTATGGGTGCATTTGGAATTGATTCCAAAACGTTTTTGTTTTTTGTATGAAAATGAAAACGAAAACGTTTTTATTTTCATGTTGGAATCATTTCTGAAAATGCGTTTGGTAGTTTTATTCTGAGATTGTTTTCAGTTTAAAAAAAAAACTGAAATTGTGTTTGGTGGTTTAATTTTTAAAAACGTTTTCATTACTTTAAATCAGAAAAATTACCATCCTAAAATATGAATAGAATTGCAAATTTTGAGTTTTTCTATATATATATATATATACCAGAAAATTTACCATCCTAAAGCATTAACATATGCAAATTTTGAGGCTTTTTTTTTAAATACTGGATTGGTTTCTGGGTTGGTTCTGGAGACCGTTGAATTCGGAAGAAGTCCACACTTTTGGTTTGTACTAGAGGGAAAGCTGCACATTTGGAAATAAACCCAGAAAGTTACTGATTAACTGAGATATTTAATAAAATAGAAAAATAATAGGGATTATATATATATATACAAATACAGTATATACATACACATACATACACATCAATCGAAAAAAAACAGAGCAACAAAAAAGCAAAAAAGAAAAAACCAGAGAGAATAAAAACAAGCAAGAGATCGGCCACTTTCAATTTCCAATCTCCACATTTCACGAATAGAAATCGAGCTTCAAACTTCAAACTCACCACAGTCTCATCCGATGCTTCAAAATCTCAAACTACTCCGATCAACAACTGTGAAATCAAAAGCAAAACAGAGAATAAAAAAAAACATTACCGTTTGGCAAGCCGGAAAAGGAGCGAGAAAATCATGGCACTGGAGAATTGAGCTGAATCTAGAGGTGGTGAATGAAGAAGCTTCGCTGTCGAAGACACTTTCTCAATCGTCGTAAGAGTCTGGGGGGAAATAATAATCGAAAGAGTCGGAGAAGAGAGAGAGGGAGAAGAGAGAAAGCGAGAGTGAGAGAAAGAGGACAAGTCAGTGGAGGAGAGAGGAGATTTCCAGATCTTCCGGTGAACGACCACCGTCTATGAAGTTGAGTCGGTGAAGACGCCGATGAAGACGAAGAGGCCGAGATTGGTGTGGTACGGGGAAAAAGTGAGGAGAAAATGAAAATGGGAAAACAAAAACGAGTAAAATTCGTTTTCAGAAACTGTGCAATTTTATGAGAAAGACCAAAAACGTTTTCAGTTTTGTTTTTGATTAAATGGGACTCCAAACACAATCTTCAAACCATTTTCAGTTTTTACTCCTCGAAAAACGTGAAAAATGGAAATGAAAACAGAAATAAACAGGGCCTATGTGTGAATTTTTTATTGTTTTTCAAAGAGAGAGGTCAGGCCGCCAGTTTCTACAAAATTTTGTAATTTTGTGTAATTATTAAGTTTTTTGTGTTGATGTTATTTAATGATAAAATTGGCTTTCTAGGCACTGTTTTAACGTGATGGATGTGTTTGATGAAATAAAATGGCTTTTGATAATATTATATATATTATTTGTGGAATGAACGGGGGGGGCGAGCACATGAGAACCTTATTTGTTGCGTCATTATTAGAAAATTTAAAAAAGTTATAATGCGTTTGATAAGCATACTTTCCCTTGCACTATGAATTAAATAATTGAGAAGTATATAATTTTGATGTTTTTGACGATATTATGACTTTTTTTAATACTTCTCATATGATGATATTTTAATGGAAACTATTTATACGTATTTTTATGTTTTTAAATGACATTGTACTCCTTTGTGACTGAGCGGTGAACTGTCTTTTATTCGGTGAGTGAATTGTCCAATTAACAGACTTGTTATCGATGTTGATTTAGGGGTCACTCCCTTACTTTTTTCGTGACTAGCGTGCTATGACTGTATAACGCCAGCCTCCGTAATCTCAAAATAAGTAGATTGGTTAAACGGGTACAAATCAGGAACGTAATTAACAAGGACATAAATCATAAACAGTACATACGTGGGACATTTTCTCTAAGAGTAATTACATTTGTTCCCAAACATTCATCAATACCCCGCCAATTCATAATTTATGCTTATTACAATTTTATACTTTATTAAAATTGCATTAAAATCTATTAATATACCCCTACATTAACTATAAATGGAAATTGTATTTTTTTTAAAAGAAATAATATACCCAAATTAACTATAATTAGAAAGTACTTTTTAAAGGAATAAAAGAGAAAAAATACCCCACATTTTTAGCTAAAGCTAATTTTATGTTCATAAACTCTAAAATTTTCTCCATCCAATTCTTTGAGAATTTCAATGGAGGTTCTAATTGAAATAAAAAGAATGTCTTTTGAAGAGCCAACAAATGCTAAAATATGTAAATATACATATGTAAATATGTGAGAGTCCTTGAACCTTTATATGCATCAATATTATTGTGCATATGGTTTTTTTTTTAATTGCATTTAGTTGTTTTTGTGTTATGGAGACTGTGTTAAAAAAAACAGAAACAAAAACAAAAAGAAAAAAGAAGAAAAGAAGAAGAAGAAAAAGAAGAAGAAGAAAAAGAAGAAAAAATTAATAAATAAAGGTAAATAGACTCGCAATATTTTTAGAAAGGAAATATGACATTAACAACTTAAAGGGATTGTATTATTTTATAAATCTAATCAAAATTAAAATTAGGTGAGGGTAGAAGAGGGTTAAATTAAGTATTATGTAAATTATATCTATAAAAAGATAGATTTTTAAAGTTTTATTAGAAGAATATTAATTAGTGGGGACATTTATAAATTTTTAGGTTCAAATATAACTACTCTTTCTCTAATTTACTCATTCAAATAATGACAGGGCTTAACCCCCACTTCAGTGCCTCATGTGAGGCCTATTTTTTTTTTTTTTTTTTTTGGTAATCTTGACAAATACTCTTTAAAAGTATATGAGTAAGAATTTTTACCATTTATTCTTGATTTATAACATTTTTAATCAAATAACTACACTAAAAAAAGGATATTCATAAAGAATAAGGGATAAAAGTCCAGACTCATACGCTCTTAAGAATAAATTTTATAATTTTAATTGTCATTGTTGAGAACACAAGGTTAATACCATATCTAACACGAACACGAATGTATGTTGTTGCCATATGGGCCTAAGAGTAGAGCTTGTGTAAGGATAGGAGACAAGTATCTTTTAAAGCGCACTGTGTCTTGATTTTTATTTTTTATTTTTAATTAATATCATTTTTAATTAAATAACTATATTAATAAAAATAATACTAATTAAAAGTAATAGATAAAAATTTAAACTCAAACAATCTAAGAGTAAGATCAACAATTTTCTCCTCATTTTATTTTTTCTAAGGAACACCCAAACTCTTCATTTAGCACGATGCATGATAAATTCACATACCCTTCCAATACACAAAACTGAAAAAAAAAAAAAATCGCAAGCCAACAACGCAAATGACGTAAGAGAATAGAATATATTGAATATTTAAACACAATGCCCTGCTCCTCGGGAAAGCTTCCTGGAAGAAAAATAACGAGTAAGCACGAATATGCTTGGTAGGACCAAAAAAATCCAAGAATTTTAAGAATTTATAAACCGCGATTTGATGTTTTCTAGATATGAGTTTTATCATCAGAATTATTTTTCTTATCCAAGTTGGAATTTTTTTTTTTTTTTTTTTTGACATTTTAGGTATAATAGTTTTAATGGTTTTCACTTATATCATCAGGCAAAGTAGTGCATGTAGTAGATATAATAGTTTTAATAGTTTTAATGGCAAAAGTAATGAGATATAGTATGATGTTTACGGGATAGAAATGAGATTTACCTTACTAGCCGTACCCGTAACCACCCCTAATATAATTGCCACCGCCGAGATTAGGCCGCAATGGATGTGAAAGAGGAAGCTTGTCTTCCACGTAATTGCCATCACCTTGTTTACGCCAATAACGAACATGAGCCACATGCTTAATTTTCTGAATGTTCAAGCCACCGGGTTTCGTTGCCGCCGCGAACTCCGTGGGCATCCCCCAAATGTCCAAATATTTCAGTTTTCCCAAATTTGTGAAGTCATTCGGCACCTCTTTCAATTCATGGCTAGGCCCGATCTCCAGCTTCTCGAGAAGGGACAACGCGCCTACGTCGATCTTCACCAGTTTTAGTCGTCTCAAGTTCTTCAAATTAAGCTCCTTGAGCTTTTGAAAACCACATTTCTCGAAATGAAGTTCTTCTCCGCCGTACGCGGCGTCGAGATTGAGATACACCAAGTGAGGCATATCTTTGAGGGATGTAAGTGGCTCATCCGTCAACCTTGCACAACTCAAGGCCAATTTCTGTAGGTTCTTAAGCTCAGGAATCCAAGATGGCAGCTTTTCTAATTTGCCTTGTAGTGCTAGATACTCCCAAGCGGCGAAGATCGGGTTTTGGAATATGTTGTATGTCTAGAATTTCGTCTTCATTGATCGATTGCATGTAAATCTAAACATTTTAGGTTGATCATCTTCTCAATGGCAGCGCAGACAGCTCTTCCGGTCTCCCTATTCAATTCAGAGATTCCCAGTTGCCTCATTTGCGTCAGCTTCTCCAGATCCATCATTAGCCTGCCACCACTGGAACGTGCCTTCACCATTGAGAGTGCATGTAATTCGCTCAATTCACCAACACCTCCTTGGATCCTCACTCCATGAAATGAATTCTTTTCATATGAAAATCCAAGAAGGTGTCGCAACTTGCGGAGTTTGTTGATTTCACTTGGCAGCTCATTGACTAAGCTGTACCTAATATCCGCCCGTAAATTCGGTAGCTTACCGATGGATTTTGGTATCGTTTTCACTTTAGTGTCCCCCAAACTCAAGTACTTTAAATGGAATAGATTTCCCATTTCGTCCGGGAGCTCGTCAAGAGAAGCGCGATGGAAATTTAACACCCTCAAGTGCTTAAATCTTTTGAGCAAAGTGACAAGAAATGGCTTGATTAGTTTATCGACATTAAATATAGAAATAAGAGTGGAGATCGTCACCTTCGACATTTTCCAATGTTCTTTCTGTGGTGCTGTAGATTGCAAGACGGCGACAATTTTCTTTTGTCAATGTTGTCTCCTTTTTATCTAGAATCTGGAAGAAACTTGTTTCCTCAGCCCTTGATACGATGATTTCACGCATCAGATCATGGACTCTACATCGTCGCTCTTATTCTTTGGATGAGCTGATTCAAATACTCCTCAGAAACCTTTTCCAATGTTTTATTCTTTTGTGCTTCAATGAATCCCTCGGCAATCCACAACTTATGTAGTGTGACATCAAGAATGGAAACGTCTTCGGGAAAAATGCCAAAATACAAGAAGCAACGTTTAAGATGGTCAGGTAGATCAAAATAACTGAGAGATAATTTTTGAAGTGCCCGTATAAGTTGTCATGGACTCGGAATGAAGGTCATCAAGCACATTTCTCCATACCGACTCGGCCTTCTCCTTCCTTGATAACAAACTTCCTATGGCTGCGATGACGAGGGGCAAGCCTTGACATTTGCTAACAAATTCGAGGGATAATCGCTTCAATTCTTCGCGACGCTGCTCCTCAATATCCTTCCGCGAGAATGCTGTTTTGCAAAATAACGTCAAAGCCAATTCTTCAGACCATGGCCTTAGTTCTTGTACAGGATGAGCATCCGAGGCTTCTCTAAAAGCATTAGCTACACTAGCATCACGTGTTGTCAAAATTATTCTCCCTTGGTTCTCACTGGCTGGGACAACTTGTTTTATGACTCCCCAAAAATCTTGCCGCCAAACATCATCAAAAACAACAACGTACTTCTTTCTCTTCAAATGTTGTCTGAGAAGAACAACTTGCTCTCCAGGCGACCTTTCCATTTTTCTTTGGTGATCTTTTTCATCAGGGAAAATCTGCTTCATCATTTTCCCCAAAAGCGTCTTAGTGTCACACGATTGAGAGACAGTGATCCACGCGCGACAATCAAAGTGCGCTTCTACCACCTCGTTATCATACGCATTTTTAGCAAGAGTGGTCTTTCCGATTCCTCCTTCTCCTACCAGTGAAATTATCATGCGCTTATTTGATGATTCTTTAACCAACTTGTCCACAAGTTCTTTTGATGTTGCATCGATGCCCACGAGTTCATCCTTCTCGATGCAAAGTGAGTTCAAGCGGAGGGCATCATCCTCTTCAACAGTATTATCTCTGGCAGGTGTTGATCCTTGTAATGACAAGGCCAGCAAGCCTTATGTTTGAGCTCTATTCTTCATTTGGTGAATTCTTTCAATAATATTTGTAATCTTGGAAGCCATGTTCTGATGAAGCTTTAGTGTCTTCATGGCTCCTTTCGGACCCCGTTGTTGTTCAACATACTGAAGAAAGTCGTCGACAACGTCCTCAATGCAGTTGCCTAGCTCCCTCATCTGGTTCAGCCATGCTTTCACCACATTGCTAGTGTCTCCTCTTTCTAACTTTGCTTCTGCCTCTTTGACGAGTGCTTGGATGATCACTAATTCCTCTTTGAGGCTCTCTGCTTCTTTATCAACTCACTTCCATGATCTGAATTCTTCACTTAGCACATCAAGCAACCTTTTAAACAATGGGGCTAGCAAAAGCTCCGCCATTTCTCTCCCTGATCAGCCAAATTAGGAGTGGACAACAGATAAATTGATTTTAATGTAGAGTTTTGATTAAGATGTGCAATACAATAATCAAATTAATTAGTTCTTTGCTTTATAGGCCGGCATCAATCACATAAATAATTTAAAACAATATGCCGAGTCTTAACTCATAATTATATTTTTTACTCAAACCAAATCCAACTAATCTAAACGTATTTCTAAGCAAATTCAATCATACCCATGACAAAATTCATACTAATCAAGCACCAAATAACATCAAAATACATTCTCTCAACTATCTAGAACATGAAAATAGAAGGAAAAACTCATTACCTCAATCATACAATGAATTGAAAACTAACTTGAAGCTCAAACTCAAGGAACTTGTAGAGGCTTTTGATAATTGGGTTGCTCACTAGTTTTCAAGCTTAAAAACTTTTTTCTCCATGGAAATGCCTCGGCAATTTCTTTCTCAACATCTGATCGCCCAAATAAGCTCTGATATAAGTGTCAAAAGTCCAACAGAGCAGCTTCCCTGATGTTTCTATTGACTAGCTTACAACCAAATAGAGTGGCCTTTGTAAAAACCGCATTGCACAGTGAAGAATAGTACTAAGAGGATTGACTGCTGTTCGTGACTTTTGGGTTTGATTCCGGGGCAGATGTGAAATGTACTACTTTTTATTATTAGTTTGTTTGAGATGTAAGGTGTGATTTGAATTTTTAATTTTAGTTTTATTATTGTTAAGATCTCTCATCAAAAGTTACATTTAATTTTTTTTATTATAATTAAAAACTATAATTATGATATCATATTATTAAAATAATTATATTATATTATATTATATTACGAGTTTAAATTTTAAATTGAAAATATTATAAATTTTAGATTTTATTAAGGGTATTGTGAGTATTATGAAAGTTTTATTAATTATACTATCATGATTATCGTATAATTTAAAAGTTAAAGTTATCTTTAAGCGCTTTTGATTTTAACTGTAAGTTTTTCAAAAAATACTTTTAAAGATATTTATCAAACATTAAAATTATCTTTTACTACAAGTGGAAGATAATTTTGAGAGCGATAAGTAATACCAAACACAGCCTCAATCTCTTTAGTTGTCGAGATCGTTTGAATACAAAATTTCATTTTTTATCAGTTGGCATTAATATAGATGCCACATGATACCAATAATTAGTTACCTTGAAAGCTTAAGTCAAACTATCTGGCATATGTCAATAGAAGATGTTTTAATTAGATTTCTCCCACAGTTGTGAAGGTGATAAATATATAGCGTGAGAATCTGTTTGAATTCTCATAGAACATATTTCAATTCACTCCATTAGCGCTTTCTTACTGTAGAGAGAAATAGAGAAGATTCTTTTTCCCCTTGTATCTGAGTGGATATTGATTGTCTTTCTTCTTCACGTGTGGTTTTTGTTTTTGTTTGTGTTTTTTTATTATCTGACATCACACTTTGTTAAGGTTCTTGGAGTTACAAATATGGATGTTTCAGAGAGTTGTGTTGCATAGTTTTGCCCTTTAGAGGAAGAACTAAACGTGAAGAACAAGATTACCAAATAAGATTTATGAGGTTGGACTTTGCCAGTATGATCTTCAGATAGCGCTCACTGGTGAGTTATTCTTTTTTATCTGGGAAAAAAAAATCAAAAGAAAATTTTGATCCAAACCAATATAATTTAAAGCGTATTGGTCAATACTTCAATATTAGTCGTTTGTTTCCCTCTACATGTGAATAATTTTGATTTGTCTCCTACATATTAAAAATTTATTTTTCTATTATGGTTGTTTACAAATTAAAGAAACATTAGTATGAATCAAGTTAGTGGAAATCCTTAGAAGTACAGAGAAAAAATAAAAAATAAAAAAAGGTTATGGTGTGATGCTGATTTGATTTTTCATCTTTTCGATTCAGTGTTGTTCCTAAAGAGGTTGTTTTGTAGATTATTTTGGACGTAAATGATCGACTTTAAATTTTTCATCCTTATCTGTGTTGGTAGTAGATTACATGCCTATGTAAATTCACTTATTCATGACTACTCTATCTTCTTTAGAAATTAAAACTCGTCTCACTTTAGAGCCCCGCTCTCAAGGTCCCTGATGATGCAGCGATCAAAGCGTTTCGAGACATCATTAATTACTCACAGTGTTGTACTAAAGGTAGAGATTTATAAGTTATATTGTCATATTACCCGCTCACACTCATTATTTATAAATAGTGTATTTATTTTATAAAACAACTCTTGTTTTATACTTTTTAGTGAATTTAAACAATTTAAATCACTAAAAGTTTCATATAATTTTAAACGACTTTAAAATTATATTAAGCTCATTTGTGACAATTTTAAAATTTACCATTTAAATTTATAAATTTCACATTTGACTTATTTAACTTTTTATAAAACCATTTGCTAATTATTTTATTAAAATTTAATATCATTAAATTTAACAACTTCAAATTTAATCTTATTAAATTTGATAACTTTGAATTTAATCTCATTAAACTCAACAATTTAGGGCATTTAATCAATTTAATTTACTAAAACAATTTTATAATTAAAACAAATAATTAATATTCATGATGCATGTCATACATACAAATTAGGTAGGCACTCTCTATCTTATGATGACATGTTATATGCATGACAATACAATTATTATCAATAATAATAAATAAATCATACAAGCGAAATGAAAAAATTTGGCCAGATTCTATAAACCTAAGAATTACAACCCTAAAAATAATAATAATAATAAATAAATTACATCACAATGGGTCTTCTTGTAATTCTTCATCTTTAAGTCTTCTCTATCTTCATGTCTTCCTTTTTGATGGATCTCCTTGATTTAAAAAAAAAATAAATAAATAAATAATAATAATAATAAAGAAATTGGGCTGCCTAAAGGCAGCCCTTTTATTCACTCTATTCATGACTACTCTATCTTCTTTAGAAATTAAAACTCGTCTCACTTTAGAGCCCCGCTCTCAAGGTCCCTGATGATGCAGCGATCAAAGCGTTTCGAGACATCATTAATTACTCACAGTGTTGTACTAAAAGTAGAGATTTATGAGTTATATTGTCATATTACCCGCTCACACTCATTATTTATAAATAGTGTATTTATTTTATAAAACAAATCTTGTTTTATACTTTTTAGTGAATTTAAACAATTTAAATCACTAAGTTCCATATAATTTTAAACAACTTTAAAATTATTTTAAACTCATTTGTGACAATTTTAAAATTTAACATTTAAATTTATAAATTTCACATTTGACTTATTTAAGTTTTTATAAAACCATTTGCTAATTAATTTATTAAAATTAAATATCATTAAATTTAACAACTTCAAATTTAATCTTATTAAATTTGATAACTTTGAATTTAATCTCATTAAACTCAACAATTTAGGGCATTTAATCAATTTAATTTACTAAAACAATTTTAGAATTATAACAAATAATTAATATTCATGATGCATGTCATACATACAAATTAGGTAGGCACTCTCTATCTTATGATGACATGTTATATGCATGACAATACAATTATTATCAATAATAATAAATAAATCATACAAGCGAAATGAAAAAATTTGGCCAGATTCTATAAACCTAAGAATTACAACCCTAAAAATAATAATAATAAAAAATAAATTACATCGCAACGGGTCTTCTTGTAATTCTTCATCTTTAAGTCTTCTCTATCTTCATGTCTTCCTTTTTGATGGATCTCCTTGATTTTAAAAAAATAAATAAATAAATAATAATAATAATAAAGAAATTGGGCTGCCTAAAGGTAGCCCTTTTGGGGATATGGGCTGGCTGGAAAACCCAGCCCATATCATATTGCCTCTACCTTATTGATTGAGGCAGAGGAGGCCCATTTGGGCCTGGGCCTTGCACCAGCTAGGACAATCCTAGCTGGTGCCCGTGACTGCACCTCACATGGCTGCTGGGTGGTTTTTTTTGGCCAGGCCTGCCGGCCTGTTGTTGCCCGCGACTGTTACCGGCGATCATTACGGTACGGCTGCCGGTCAACTCCCTTTAGTTTTTTAACAATTTTGGAACTTTTCCAAAAAAATATTGTTGGAACTCTTCTATAAATTCACACATAATGATCTGTCTACCATTCAAGAAAAATAAAATTACATATTGATTCTTATTTTACAATTGATCTAATCAAAATAAAATAGCAAAAAGTAATTCCATGGAACCAGAAAAATTTTTGAACAATCAATTCACATAATACATAACGATCACACACGTTTCATACATCATATGCAATAGTGTCTACCCATTAAACATACATGAATTATCACATAATCAAACGTTAAATTAGCATGAAATAAGGACCGCTTTGATACCAATTGTTGGTTTCTCAAACCGGATTTTCAAAAACAAATTGTGCAGAAGCGTAGTATCGATCGAATCACATAAATTAACATTTAATGCGATCATTATTTCATGTTAATTTAATTACAAAGATATGAAAAAGAAGAAGAAGAATTTTGCACGTTTCCTCACATAAAGAAGAAGAATTTTACCGTCGCTAAATTAAAATTCTTTTTTTGTTTGTTTCTTTGGAGGAAACGTGCTGCACGTTTCCTCCTTCTCCTTTATATATATATATATATATATATATATGAGAGAGATGTGGACAGATTAAAACTCCGTTCATTTCACCGATTTAAGTTTAGAATTCGAGTTTTGCTACAGTAAAAAATTCTCATAAACAATCACATCTAACTTTTTTGCTATAGTAAAAAGCTCTCACATAAAGTCGCATCTCAATTGAATTAAAAACTCGACTTAACGAACTAAACGGGCCCTAAGAGTGTAAGAAAATTTCTTTCTTTCTTAAAAGTGACTAGATTCATACATATTAATTTAAAACAGTTTTAAATTAATTTTAATATTAATTAATATGTGTATTTAGAATTCTCAATTCTAAATTAATAAGCATAACTTAATATGATGTATAGTTCACATTAATCTTATGGAGCCGTTGAGAAGAATTATGGACATTATAATTTTAAACTCCAATAATTTTGATAATTAATATATCAAAATTATTAATTCTAAATTACTCCACTATAAATTTAAAATTGCACTCTTAAAATTATAAAATAATTACGTTCACAGAATTTGTGTTGTCGATTGATATAGTCACTACATACGAATTAATCCTCTATAAACGGTTCATGATTAAAGCTAAGTATTTTCTGTTAACCTCTTTAATTATATCTTTCTTCATAAATACCATTGATCCTCTAATGAATAATATATTTTATGATACAAACATAAAATTGAGCGCTCTTATTATTTAAGTCCCGAATCAACACTTATGGGAACCGTCCATCTACTTCATTATGAAGGAATGGATTTCATCTTGTAAATTAATATTCCCGACTATTTATTTTACTATGCTCCCAATATACCAAGACTTTGAGACTTTTCATATGTGTCATTACTCAATATTTCAAAACACATAATATCATAAATAAGAGTCTATTAATTACTCAGAATTAAGATTAATTCATATATGATCATCGTTGATTTATATTAAATGCTCTATTTAATAACGGAATTTATTAGAAATTTATAATTAATCGCGTTCCAGTCCTATATAATCATATTACATAAAGTGCTTTCATTCTAATAATCTCATTATTAACAATCTAGGATAAGATTGTTTCATTCAGAATGTAATAAACCGCACTAGTAATTTTAAATTAAACATCCCAACTTTAATTTATAATTACGGATAAGTTTAGATTATTTTACTTCAAACATTATTCTTTGCATATAATACTTATATACAATGTTTAAAGTTACATGTAAAATAATCTAAGAATTTTGAATATTTATAAAACATCACATGTATACAAAATAATATTAAAAAAAATTCATATTTCATTAATAATCAGCAAAATTATTTACATCTGATTTATCCGTATATACCCCAACGAGCGGAGATGGGAATGCGGCAGAATAACCATAAGGAGTATATGGATGTCTACGATCCCACAGCTTCGGTGGCTTTGGATTTGAACCAGAGAGCGCCGGCTTCGGTGGCTCTGAATCAGAGAGCGCCGGCTTCGGTGGCTCTGCATTTGAGCTAGAGAGCTTGTATTCCACGTAATCACCAGCATCATCTTTACGCCAGAAACGGACACGAGCTACATTCTTAATTTTCCAAAAATGTTCACCTCCGTCTGGCTGCATTGCGGCCACGAACTCTCTCGGCATCTCCCAAATGTCTAGATATTTCAGTTTTCGTAAATTTATGATGTCAGTTGGAACCTCTTTCATTTCCAGGCTAGGCCCAATCTCAAGCTTCTCGAGATGGGACAGTGCGCCTTGGTCGATTTTCACCACTTTCAGCCATTTCAAGTTCTTCAAATTAATCTCCTTGAGCTTTCGAAAACCACCGTTCTCAAAGTGAAGCTCTTCTCCGTCGTACGCTGCGTCGAGATTGAGATAAACTAAGCGCGGCATATCTTTGAGGAATGTCAGTGGCTCATCCGTCAACCTCGCGCGACTCAAGCTCAATTTTTGTAGATTTTGAAGCCTAGGAATCCAATCCGGCAGCCCTTGTAATTTGCCTATCAGTGCTAGATACTCCAAGAATTGAATTAAAAACTCGACTTAACGAACTAAACGGGCCCTAAGAGTGTAAGAAAATTTCTTTCTTTCTTAAAAGTGACTAGATTCATACATATTAATTTAAAACAGTTTTTAAATTAATTTTAATATTAATTAATATGTGTATTTAGAATTCTCAATTCTAAATTAATAAGCATAACTTAATATGATGTATAGTTCACATTAATCTTATGGAGCCGTTGAGAAGAATTATGGACATTATAATTTTAAACTCCAATAATTTTGACAATTAATATATCAAAATTATTAATTCCAAATTACTCCACTATAAATTTGAAATTGCACTCTTAAAATTATAAAATAATTACGTTCACAGAATTTGTGTTGTCGATTGATATAGTCACTACATACGAATTAATCCTCTATAAACGGTTCATGATTAAAGCTAAGTATTTTCTGTTAACCTCTTTAATTATATCTTTCTTCATAAATACCATTGATCCTCTAATGAATAATATATTTTATGATACAAACATAAAATTGAGCGCTCTTATTATTTAAGTCCCGAATCAACACTTATGGGAACCGTCCATCTACTTCATTATGAAGGAATGGATTTCATCTTGTAAATTAATATTCCCGACTATTTATTTTACTATGCTCCCAATATACCAAGACTTTGAGACTTTTCATATGTGTCATTACTCAATATTTCAAAACACATAATATCATAAATAAGAGTCTATTAATTACTCAGAATTAAGATTAATTCATATATGATCATCGTTGATTTATATTAAATGCTCTATTTAATAACGGAATTTATTAGAAATTTATAATTAATCGCGTTCCAGTCCTATATAATCATATTACATAAAGTGCTTTCATTCTAATAATCTCATTATTAACAATCTAGGATAAGATTGTTTCATTCAGAATGTAATAAACCGCACTAGTAATTTTAAATTAAACATCCCAACTTTAATTTATAATTACGGATAAGTTTAGATTATTTTACTTCAAACATTATTCTTTGCATATAATACTTATATACAATGTTTAAAGTTACATGTAAAATAATCTAAGAATTTTGAATATTTATAAAACATCACATGTATACAAAATAATATTAAAAAAATTCATATTTCATTAATAATCAGCAAAATTATTTACATCTGATTTATCCGTATATACCCCAACGAGCGGAGATGGGAATGCGGCAGAATAACCATAAGGAGTATATGGATGTCTACGATCCCACAGCTTCGGTGGCTTTGGATTTGAACCAGAGAGCGCCGGCTTCGGTGGCTCTGCATTTGAGCTAGAGAGCTTGTATTCCACGTAATCACCTGCATCATCTTTACGCCAGAAACGGACACGAGCTACATTCTTAATTTTCCAAAAATGTTCGCCTCCGTCTGGCTGCATTGCGGCCACGAACTCTCTCGGCATCTCCCAAATGTCTAGATGTTTCAGTTTTCGTAAATTTATGATGTCAGTTGGAACCTCTTTCATTTCCAGGCTAGGCCCAATCTCAAGCTTCTCGAGATGGGACAGTGCGCCTTGGTCGATTTTCACCACTTTCAGCCATTTCAAGTTCTTCAAATTAATCTCCTTGAGCTTTCGAAAACCACCGTTCTCAAAGTGAAGCTCTTCTCCGTCGTACGCTGCGTCGAGATTGAGATAAACTAAGCGCGGCATATCTTTGAGGAATGTCAGTGGCTCGTCCGTCAACCTCGCGCGACTCAAGCTCAACTTTTGCAGATTTTGAAGCCTAGGAATCCAATCCGGCAGCCCTTGTAATTTGCCTATCAGTGCTAGATACTCCAAGGGAGGAGGAGGGTCTGAAATATTTTGCAAGTCTAGAATCCAAACATTTTAGGTGGACCATCTTCTCAATGGCAGCACAGACAGCCCATCCGGTTTCCTTAGTCAATTCAGAGATTCCCAGCTGCCTCATTTCTGTCAGCTTCTCCAGGTCTTTTATTAGGATCATTAGCCCGTCGCCACCGGGACGTGCCTTCACCATTGAGAGCGTTTGTAGTACTCTTAAATTACCAACACCTCCTTGGATCCTCACTCCATGGAATAAATTTTTTTCAAACGAGAATCCAAGAAGGTGTCGCAACTTGCGGAGTTCGTTGATTTCTCTTGGTAGCTCACTCACTAATCTGTACCTAATATCTAGAGTTTGTAAATCGCGTAGCTTACCGATGGATTTCGGTATCTTCTTCACTTTAGTATCCCACAAACTCAAGTACTTTAAATGGAACAGATCTCCAATTTCATTTGGGAGCTCATCAAGAGAAGCACCACGGAAATTTAGCACCCTCAAACGCTTAAATCTTTTGAGCAAAGTGACAACAAACGACTTGGTCAAGTTATCAACGTCAAATATAGAAATAGAGTGCAGACCATCACCTTGAACACTTTCCAGTACGCTTCCCGTGGTGTTATAGATTGCAAGGCGGCGACTTTCTTCTGCGGTCGTCAATGTCGTCTCTTTTTCATCTGCAATCTGGAAAAAACTTGTTTCCTTAGCCCTTGATAGGATGACATCACGCATGAGAGCATGAACCCGAAACCATCGCTCTACTTCGTTGGGCATATCTAATTGAACTAAATTTCTTTGGATGAGCTCACTCAAATACTCCTCAGCTACTTCTTCCAATGTCTTACCGCTTTTTGCTTCAACGAATCCTTCGGCGATCCACAACTTGTATAATGTGACATCAATGGTGGAAGAGTGTCTTTTTTTACAATTTTATGCAACCGGATATCTATCTTTTGTTTGGAAACCTTCGGGAGAATAAAGTAAACTTGTATTTGATTGTAGAAATTTACATGAAAATATAATTTTTACAATAATAAAACTCGAATCGATAAAATGGACGGACCTATAAAATATTTTTTGATCAATGATTAAGAGGACTATCCTGATTCAAGTCGTTACCTATCAGCGAAACTTACTGAGAGAAAGGGCAACAATGCAAAGCAACCAAAACAAGAAGGGCGGTAACTGAAATGGGGAAAGAGAACTCAAGTCATTTCCTCTTCAAAACAGTATTTATCAACCAAAACAAGAAGGGCGCTTTTAGAGAAACAATGCCACTAGTAATATTTTCGCCATTGCTTCAACGAATCCTTCGGCGATCCACAACTTCTCATGCCGAAATGCCTTTTTGCAAAATAACTTCCAAGCCAATTCTTTAGACCAAGGCTTTAGTTCTTGTACAGGATCATGCGGGGTTTCTCTAAAAGCGCTAGCTGTTGTAGCACTGCGTGTTGTAACAATTATTCTCCCTTGGTTCCGACCACCCGCTGGGACAGCGTGCCTCATGACTCGGCTCCAGAAATCATCTCGCCAAACATCATCAAAAACAATCACGTACTTCTTGGTCTCCAAATGTTCTTTAAGAAGACTTGCTAGCTCTTCGATTCTGTCAATTCCTCTTGCTCGATGTTCTGCTGCAGGGAGAATCTGCCTTATCATTTCCCTCAGAAGCTTCTTAGTGTTGTACGTTTGCGAGACACCGATCCACGCACGACAATCAAAATGCCCTATTACCACCTCGTTATTGTAGACATTTTTAGCAAGGGTGGTCTTGCCAATTCCGCCTTCACCTACCAATGAAATTACCAAGCGAGTATGTGGACCTTCAACCAACTTACTCACGAGTTCTTTCGTAGTGGAATCGATGCCCACGAGTTCATCATTCGGGATAAAAAGCGAGCCCAATCGAAGCTCATCATCCTCTTGTAGACATTTTCTGCTGCTTGATTCTTGTGACTCCAAGGGCTGCAAGCCATATGTTTGAGCTCTATCCTTCATCTTCTTGTGCAGTTCTTTAATATTTGTAATCTCCGAAGCTATCTCCATACGCAATTTTAGTGTCTTAATGCAGTGACATACTTTCATGATGAAAACAGTCACTCCTCTCTCCCCACCCGGCCGGCGTCCAACATGCCGAATGTAGTCGTCGATGACGTCTTCTATGCGGTTGCCAAGCTCCCTTGTCTGCTTCATCCACACTTTCACCAACTCGCGCATGCCTCCTCTTTCCGACTTTGCTTCTGTGTCTTTGACGAACTGTTGGATGATCTCTAATTCCTTCTTTAGACTCTCTACGGGTCAGTTTAGTTCGCTGATTTAAATTTTTAATTCGAATTGAGATGTGATTTTATATGAGAGTTTTTTATTGTAGTAAAAAAAATTAAATATGACTGTTTCTGAGAATTTTTTACTGTAGTAAAACTCGAATCGATAAAATGAACGGGGCCTACTTCTTCATCAACTCCCTTCAATAATCTGACTTCTTCAGTTAGCAGTTCACTCAACCTCTCAATGACTGGGGTTAAGAACGCCTCCGCCATTATTTCTCCTTGATCACCCTTATTAAACAGTGGAGATCTGAAAATTGTTTTTAATTTAGTCAAACGTTTAAGATGTGCCGCAATGTAAATGATCAAATGGGATCTTTTGATTTATAGGCTAACATCAATCACATTTGTAATTTTAAAAAAATATATACGTTGATGCCTTCATCATTTTTTTTTAATTGAAACTAATAAAGTTAAAGAGACGAGGAATATTTCATGACTAATTAGGGTCGTATAGGAATATTTTATTTTTTCGGAAGATTAAAATTTCTCTTTTACCAACCAAGATTAATGTGTTCTTAAAAAGACAAGGAGGGCTGAGGAATAAAGGAAGGAAAACGAAAAGCATTTTGTGACATTCATTTCTTCATCGTGTTGCATATTGTTCTATACACAGTTCTCTTTTCTTTTCTTCCTCCTCTTTTTTTTTTCTCTGTTTTTTTTTTCAAGTCATTTGAAATTTTGAATAGCTTATTGTTGGTAAAGAATATTACTTCAGTTAGAAGCGAAAGCCAAAAACTTTATGATTTGAAAATATAATAAGAGAAATATGTTTCTTCTATGAAAGCCGAGTTAATAATTGTTTATTATTTAATGTGTGCATAATTATAATTTTTTACTCAATATGAGCGCAATTATATATATATATATATAGCAATTAAGGTTACAACTATATATTTACAAATTGTATTGTATGAGTACTTACAATTATATATTTACAAATCTTTTTCTAGTTGGAAGAGATGCATTATTGGTATGAGTAATGCTAAATACAAACTGCATTTCAGACTCTGTTACAGATACTAACTTAATTTATTGACATGTATTATCTTTACTTTTTTTAAATAAACTCACTTAATACCAAGTCACTCCTTTTTACTTATTTATAAGAGTGCCATTCTAGTTTTTTTTTTTCCCCCCCTCCCAAAAGGCTAACATTTTACACAATCCAGCTGCCAAAGAAAAAAAAAGGCGAAACTGACTAATAATTCTACAAGAATAGTATTATATATATACTTGATTATATATATGTGCGTGCATGTCAGTATATATATAATAGCAAAACGAATATACATCAAGCGAAAAAATATTCACTATATGTTTTCAATTCGTTAGGCAAAATCCAACAACCCAAAAAAAAAAAGTTATTTCATCCAATAACGAAGCATAATTAGAAGAGATGGAGCATAATATATATATATATATATATAAGCAGCTGCAAAACGGAAAAAAAAAAATGAGATAAGAGAAAAGAAAAACCATCGACAATGAAAATAAAAAATGAAAAAAAAAAAAAACTGAGCAAAATATATATCTTAGTAGTCATTTTTGTTTCTTGTTAAGAGAATTGCAACACCAAATCTTCCAGTGGTCAGATTTCTCTCTGGTTAGGCAACCCTCTCTTACTTTTTTTTCCCCTTCTAGGGGAATGTGTAAAGTCTTTAGTTTGAAAAAAAAAAAAGCACTTTTAAAATAAAGTGTAAAATGAGGGAATCAATAGTAATTCTAAATTATAATTTTGAATTTGTAAACCAAACATTTACTAAATGAGTTTGTTTAAAAAAAATGAAGATGACACGTGTCAAAAAATTGAGTCAGCATCCGTAAAAGAGTATGTAAAAGAGTCTACATTTAGCATAATCATTATTGATATAGTTTATACATCTATTTTGACCAAAGAAATTGTTTCTGCAGCATGGATTAGTTATAACTGAATATGAAACTATTAGGTGTTTGTCTCACGAGTTTGAATGGAAAAGTTGTAAAGGAATTCAAATTTTTTCGAGTGAAATCATGTTATAGCAAAAACATTTGAATTGTGACTCAAACATGGGAGACAAAATTGTGAAGCTATTTTTGGGCTCAAGCGGCTGCGATGAAGCTACTAACTTTTCTCATAATAAGCTACTAACGGCCCCACTTGAAGGGCTCACCATGTTTCTTGTTGGTTTATGCTCTGTTTGTTTTGAGGGTTATGACCTGGTTTAAAATCATAGTTTTTTGTTTGATATAGTGTTTTTCTCTCACAAAAAATTTAAATTTTAAAAATCAGAACATAAATCATGATTCTGAGCCCATGAATCAAACGTCATCTTAATTTGATTTATTTTAATTCTCATATTATTAAAAATGTAAGGTTCGACATCATACCTAATGACGATTTCACGATTTGTTTTTAATTTACTAGTTGCACTCGTATATTCCGTTTGTTAAATTTTTCATGTGCAAAAATCAAAGATTTTTTAAAATTTAAATTTTTTCATGATTTACTTATTTATTTATTTGAAAATGTTTAGTTCAGTAAAAAATTATTTAAGTAGAGTACATTTATAAGGGGAAAAAAAAGAAGTTTTTAATGAGGCAAATTAAATAATAGTTTAGAAGGTACATACGAGAAAATAGTATTTGAGAGATGTTGAGACTCAATAGAATCGACAAACACGAAGCGTCGAAATAGCAAACGTTGTAGTCACTGATTTATCGGTGGAGATTTCAACGTGGTTGAAAGGGCCGCTAAGGTTAAGAAGAGCAAAATGGAAGGTTAAGAAGGTTAAAAATTTTTTTTTTTTTTTTTTTTTTTTTTTTTTTTGGATGAAATGGAAGGTTAAGGATTGAGTGTCATCAGAGGAGTACTTATTCCATCCAAGGAGTGCTGGAAAAATTGCAAAAGCTTTATGTTGGGATTGAGTGTTATAGAGGAGTACTTATTCCAAGGAGGGTTGGAAAAATTGTAAAAGCTTTGGGTGCATTTAGAACTCATTCTAAAATGATTTTTTATTTTTTGTATGAAAATAAAATTGAAAACGTTTCAATCTCAGACAGAAAATTATTTTTGAAAATGTGTTTGATGGTTTTATCAAGAGATTATTTTTAATATAAAAAAATCTATTATTGTCTCTCTCTCTGCTCGAGAGATGAGAAAACATAAATAAAAAATAAAAAATGACTAAAAGTTATTTTTCATTTCTCTCATATTTTACACTAAACTAAAAAATCGTTTTCATTTTTATTTTTGTCTTTAATTGTACTAAACGTCGTTTCTCTTTCGTTTTCATTTTTTCTTTCTCGAAACACGTAAAAAATAAAAATAAAAATAACTCCAAACACAACCAAATATGTTGGGATTGAGTGTTATCAGAGGAGTACTTATTCCATCCAAGGAGTGGGGGAAAAATTGCAAAAGCTTATGTTGGGATTGAGTGTTATCAGAGGAATACTTATTCCATCCAAGGTATGATGGAAAATTTGCAAAAAAATCGTGGAAGCATAACTTTAAAAAATTGTGTTGGGCGGTATTTCCAGAATCATTAAACATGCGATAAATTCAAAGGTTCGTCCGAGCCCAAGCTCTCCCGAGCCCAAGTTCTCCCGAGCCCAAGCTGCCCCGAGTCTGAGCCCAAGCTCTCCCGAGCCCAAGCTCTCCCGAGCCGAAAGTTCAAAGGTCGTGTGATGTTATCAAGTGAAGTAACCGACACTCATTGAAGATATTGAATGGTTAAAAGTTAATTCTCATTGATTATTTATCAGTTTTAACTCACAAAAAGGTGAAGAGCCTCATTGTAATTAAGAGAGAATAAACTCTCAAATTAATGGGAGAATTAAACTCCCTCAATCCTAATGTACTATAAATTCCCTCAATTTGAGAGGAAAAGACAGACACTCATTTATGAATACAATTGCCTTGTGATTGTCTTCATTTTGTTTTTGTTATTCCTTCAGAGGTTCTTTATGTTATTCGAGTGTTCTTTCAATTTCCTTAGATAATTTGTTTATTCAATCCAAATTATTAGTCTAGGGACATTGGATAAGTGTTGGACGAAATTTTACTCCAACAAATTTTATTGAACTAAAAATCGTCAACTCATGTTAGTTACATATAATAATTAATAGGATTATTAATATTGACGCCTCTTGAACTTTAAAATCATTGTCAGTTTATCTCTTAATTTTTAAAAACTCTCACTTTATTTCATGAACATTAAATTATTCTCACTTAACTTCTTTTGTTGTAATTTTTGTTAAAAACGAATAGACGAAGGGGGTTAACCGTGTGGTTTTTATTTGATTATTTTTAAAAGAAATTCAAACAGAAAGTCCACATTATTGCATTACTCTCTCTTTTTTATCTGTTTTTAACAAAAATTACAATAGAAGGGGTTAAGTCGGAACAATTCTAAGTTCAGGGGGCAAAGTAGAAGTTTTTTAAATTTAGGGGGTAAAATGAGAATGACCCCAAGATTGAGAGAGCACCAATAAAATTAATCCTAATTTTTTCGATACAGTAAAAACTCTCATATAAAATCACATCTCAACTCGAATTAAAAATTCAAATCATTGAATTAAACGGATCATAATGATCAAATGTACTGATTGGCAAGTAATTCTGAATGATCAATCGTATCCAAAAATTAATCTTGTGTTTCAATCAAAAGATTTTCTTTGCTATTTTTCTTCGAACGATCGGTGTATGTTGCCAATCGTAGAATTTTCGACCGTTCGTGAACTAAAATGCTAAACTCGTTCCAATCACAACTGCTCTAGAATAAATAAACACTAGCATGAAGTACAAATAATAAGGACGAATATTGGATCGAAACTATATTTTTTCAGCATCCATCATCCAATCCAAATATATAAAAAAAATCCTTTCGAATCCAATAACATATTGTCATCCAATCCAATTCAATCCGATACAAAAGATTGGATTTAGTCTTGCTATTTTATCATAACCTATAAAACGTGATAAATTTCATAAAACTTATTCAAAATAACAAATCTACATGTTTTCGCGACAAAAATTTAGTCCTCTATCATCCAATCATCATACAACATAAAATCAAAAAAATACAACGAAAATAAGATTCAGACATTTCTCTATTTTGTCGCTATATAATTGATGTTGGGATTATTATCACTTATGCCCTTAAACTTTAAGTAAAAACTCTCACTTTACATCTTGAACTTTAAATTGTTTCCATTTAAATCATTTTTGTTATAATTTCTGTTAAAAACATATAAAAAAAAGAGAATAACGCAATCACGCGGCCTTTCTGTTTGGATTTCTCTTAAAAAGAAACAGATGAAAACCATATGACCACACTTAACATCCTCATTTTCTATATGATTTTAATAGAAATTACAATAAAATGGGTTAAATGAGAACAATCCAAAATTTATAGGGCAAAGTGAAGATTTTTAAAGTTTACGAGGTAAACTGAGAATGATCTCAAAATTTAAGGGCACCAGTGAGAATAATTTTTTATTTTTCTTAGGCTGCATTTGGTTGGGTGGAAATGAAAGAAATAGAATGTAATAGATTTCAAGTATGATGTTTGGTTAGATTTATAAAAGAAAGAATGGTCATTCAAAAGAAATGGTCATTCACCCATTTTAAGTGAATCATCATTCATTCCTCACATGAGAGGAATAACAATTCCAAGCTCTTTTCTTTTTTTCTTTCCATAATTACTCTTGAATATTATCATATAATTACAACATATTATATAGTAGTTATATCTTATAATATGTAATATAATATAATATATAATAAAAATATTATGATATAATATAATATAATTTATATTATAGTTGTAATTTATGATATATTT
>NW_010359982.1:292088-322567 GCF_000414095.1 Morus notabilis | reverse complement strand
TCTATATCATAATTATATAATATATTATACAGTAATGGTTTTATGGTATTATATTAAATATAATAATAATATATTATATTGTAGTTATATATATTATAGTATAGTATAATATAATATAATTATAATTTTTAATTACATTATAACTGAAATATTAATGTATATTATATAATTTTATAATATGTTTTATACTATTATAACTATATTAACCATTTTAATAATATTATTATATTATATATCATATTTATATAATAATAATAATTTATTATATTATGTTACCTTTTCTATATTATATTAATTATACTAATATATAAAATATTAGTGTTATATGTAACATAAAGATAATTTTATCTACATGAAAATATTCATAATACATTCCATAATATTCTTAAAATTACAACTAAATAAATAAATTAATTTTCTTTTTCATTCTATTATTATTATTATTCTCGTTACTATCATAATTTTTCCACTACAACGAACCTTAGGTTATGCCCGTTTCTGTTTATGAATATGGGCTGGATCTGACTCACTGAGACCCAGAGGCTTCTTAAACTTGAAATTGAGCCCATAATTCCCTCCGGGGCCTTTCTTCTTCTTTCATCAATACGCTCAACTGAGTCTGCACACCGAGTTCGCCGAGTCCCCCACGAATTCTCTCCCTCTCTCTCCCTCTCTCTCTCTCTCTCTCTACAGAAATCAACAGTGATTCTCTTTCTCTCTAAACAGAAATCAACAGTGATTTAGATCTAAAAACCCCATTCAAAAGATCCACCAGAAACCATGTCATGAGAGAACGATTCCGATCTCCAGATTCCGATCCCAAATCGAAACCCTAGGGGAACTGAATTCCAGATCTCCATTTTCAGCTCTGAATTTCAGAATTTGATCACGAAACCCTAGCCATGTCGTGCTTAGCCCTCTCTCTTCAACCCTCCAATGGCTCCGACATCCTCCTCCAGACTCGCGAGTGGTTCCCTCCCGCCCGCGCCCTCGTCGCCCTCTCCGCCTTCCGCCAGACTCGCCACGCCTTCGCTGCCGCCAAACACAGCCACCACCACCGCCACGACCACCCCTCCGATTCCGATCCCGCCGTCGATTCCATCGGCGACGATCCCTTGGCGGCCTCCAGCGGCCAGGTAATCGTCGGCGTCGAAAGCCGGTATCGAGTCGTTTATCGCCTTGTGAACTCGATCTACGTTCTCGGAATCACCACCGCCGATCACGACAACTCGATCAATGTGTTCGAATGCATCCACGTCGTCAATCAGGCCGTCAGCGTCGTCGTCGCCGCTTGCCGCGGCGTCGATGTGACGCCGGAGAAGCTCGGGAGGAAGTACGCGGAGATCTATATGGCGTTGGACATCGTTCTTAGGGGAGTTAGCAATATCCGCCTTGCCGCGATGCTCGGGTCGATGCACGGCGACAGCATTGCGAAGATGGTGCACTCGGCGCTCGACACCGAGAACAAGATCCGCGGCGCCGATAGTTGGAGCAATGTGGAGGGGAATTCTGTCGAAAACCTTGCGAATATCGAGGTGTTTTCAATGGCAGTGTTTGAATTGCCGGCGGAGACTATTGCGGCGGGGGATGAGGTTGCCGCGACGCTCGCTCCCGTTGTGCAGAGCGAGCAGCTGGATCAGGAGGAAAAGGTGGAGGAGAGCGAGGGGGAGAAGGACCCTTTCGCGGCGAGCGAGAAGATTAACCAGCCGGAGGAGCTGGTGAGTGGGTTCAAGAAGACGAGAGATCCTTCCGCCACGGATTTGACCAAGGCGTTGGCGACTCTCGAGGTGACGACGCTGCCGCCCGCGGAGGCGACACAGTCAACGCACATTGCCGTCGAAGGGTTTGAAGGAGAGTACGGTGGAATTGAGTTCGGGAATGAGCAGGCTTCTCTGGGAGACACTTTTGAGGGCTTCAGCGAGGCTTGGGGTGGCGGTTTAGACCCCTCAGAGTTTGTTGGATCGACAAAAGTTGCGAAACTGCAGGGTCTCGGAGGGCTTGAATTGCTGCAGACCGGGCAAAGCGACGCAGCTTCAAAAGCAGATGCTGCCCCCGCGAGCGGGGCTTCAGGTAATGCACTTGATGACCTTGTGAAATCAACTGAAATGAAAGGACCTGAGATGTACATTTCGGAACAGATTAGTGCCGAGTTTAGAGAATCATTGCTTGCTAGAGTAGGATTAATGGGGACTGTCTATTTGAAAACTTTGCCGGTCAAATCTTCTGGTGATAATAAGGAAACAGAGTTCTCATTCCGGGTTGAGGGCACAAGTCCGGTTAAGAGATTTGTTATGCAGAGTTCTCGGATTAGTAGTCTTGGCAATGGATTGTTCCACGTTAGGACCGCGGCTTCTGAGGAGCCTTTGCCGATTTTGAAGTATAGTCTGCTTCCTAGGTCTACACCATTGCCATTGAGGGTTCGTCTTATTAAACGTCACAGTGGAACTTTACTTTCTGTGATGATTCAATACGTATCAAACCCCGATTTGCCTGCACCATTGAGTGATGTGACGTTTGTCTTGAAACTACCAGTCGATCCTTCATTGTTGAAGGTTTCGCCTAAAGCAGTGCTGAATAGGGCCGAGAGAGAATTGAAATGGCATGTTTCGGAGATCCCATTGAAGGCGTCTCCTGGAAGGTTGAGGGTGAGAATGCCTGTGGATTCTAGTGAGAATGATGGTGGTGAAGAGATGGAGGTTGTTGCTTATGTGAAATTTTCGGTACAAGGGACTAAATCGTTGTCTGGGATTTGCCTACGGCCTGCCACCGAGGGAAAAACTGACTTTTATGAGGTTAGCCACAGGTATGAGAGTGGGGTGTATTTGTGCAATTGATCCACGATAAGAACGGCTGTTTCATTGTAGATTGTTTGTTCTTTTCTGCTCTTCATTTTCCATTGAGGAGGTTTTTTGTTATGATGTGTTTGTACCATTCTTTTTGACATTGTGCTTGTAAGGAAGATTGTCCGTTAAGTGAAAGCCTTTCTTTTTCTCTTTGGTTATTTATTCTCGATCTTCACCAATGTAAAATGTTTTTCTTTGTATGGTTGTCTCTCATTTTCAGTTTTATCATCTTTCGTTTCTACATCCCATCATAGATTTTAAAACATTCAGAAAATGAAATAGATTAGAGGTTCTACATGGTTTATCTTTCAGGACGTGCAGTACCTGTTTTCTCTCCTTTCCTTAATGATGAACTCAAGGATTATTGTTCTCTTTCAATTTCCATAGCCAAAAGTTGGGTGGGTCAATCTTCCTCACACTTATGTTCTTCAATCTCCATTTCTTTTCTTTTTGCCCTGCTTGTGTGTCTTTGGTATCTAGTTCTATCTTACACATGACAAGGGAATTAAATCAAGAGGAAGAGGACGAAAAAAAAGCAAGAAATGAAGAATGTATTAAAGTGCTAATACAGAAGTCAGAAAAACTATGGATATGTTCATTCACAACCCATTTGTGGTTATGATTTTGAGTTGTGTATGTGAGAGAAAAACACTATAACAAAAAAGTAAATACTGTAGCAATAAAACTTATATTATGACTTGAGTTGTGAAATAAATATGGCCATGTTAACTGATTGAAACTTATATATATATATATATATATATATATTTGTCTTATTGTATTTCCCTTTTGAAAATGAGTAAAAGTTTCATGAGATAATTTTAGTTGCCTCTTTGTTGGGTTTTTGCAATAGTTAATTGTGTTTTGAGGTTGGGCTAATTGGAAAAAATTTCAATGTTTTGAGGTCTACAAGAGTTGAAATATTGCCGGCTTTTCGTTTGATTATTGTGGCATGATGATCTCTATTGGAGATTGAGATTTCCTCTTGATCACTAGTGGATGAGCCTAAATCAATTCTCTTTGGCGATGAAACCGGTTTTAGTTGAAGATTTTTTTTTTTCCTGCAGGTTATTTTGATCAATTTTGCTGTTTTAACTGACCGTATGAAAGAAGGAAAAAAAAAAGTTTATATGAACTTATTAAATACTATCTGATAGTGATGGTATATATTTATAGCAAATGTAAACGAAGGATACACTTTATAAACAGTTTTAGGCTTCGTACACTTCACAGATTTGAGTTTTCAATTCGAGTTGAGATGTGACATTTTCTGAGAGTTTTTTACTGTAGCAGAAAAAGTTAGATGTGACATTTTTTTAGAATTTTTTGTTATAAAAATTTAAAATTAAAAACTCGAATCGGTAAAATGAACTATGCCTAAGGGATAAAACTCTACAAATGTAACTCTTATGGACACGAGAGTTACGGAAGGGAAATATTTATGGGTAGTCCCGTAGTTTTGGAAAAGCTCGACTTGAAAACATGTCGTTTAATAGAAAAGAAATGTCGTTCACTCCAAGTTAAGCTGTACTTTCTCCACATTGACGGAGACAATTCGATGCACGAGAGACGTCGTGTCGTGAATCCATACAAAGCTCATGTTGGCAATTTGTGTCGACCGTCGTATTAGTGTAGAGCTAAGATGAGAATTTTACATAATTATCCCAATCTTAACATGACTACGTGACACGAACAGGTTAAGAATTCTCAACCCTAACACGACTTGTTTTAATATGGGTTGACACTAATATGACCCGTCAATACAAGACTTTTGTAAATTACAACGCACAATCAACCCGTAACGCACTCAATCCGAAATGAACCTGCAATCTGTCAATGGCCCTTGATGTTTTTTTACTTTAAATATGGGAAAAAAAACATACAAACACCTCTTAAAGTGTATAGGTGTGGACTTTTACTATTTATTATTGATTAATATCATTTTTAGTCAAATAACTATATTAATTAAAATGGTATTAATTAATAGTAAAGAGTACAAATTTAGATCCATATACTCTAAAGGTAATTTTAATAATTTTATCCTATGCACTAATATCATATAAACACAACATAATAAAACGCATATGTTCTTAAAATTAAATCAAATTCCATACGAGTACAAACTAAATCTTAAAAATTTAGAATATTTCTAACCAAGAAGTAGGGAAAAAAAAAGGAAAAAAAAAATAGAGCAATAAGAAAAGTAAGG
The DNA here is from genome assembly GCF_000414095.1 of Morus notabilis. Lineage (NCBI taxonomy): Eukaryota > Viridiplantae > Streptophyta > Magnoliopsida > Rosales > Moraceae > Morus > Morus notabilis. The sequence continues at coordinate 317,515 of NW_010359982.1, read as the reverse complement.
AAAAAATATTTTATAAAACGCGTATGTTTGTTTGATTGTATTAGAACATCGTATTATATAATAATATAATAATATAATATTTATTGTGACTATCATATTATAAAAGCTAATACATATGATAAATTAATACAGTTTATGTCGTATTATTAAATATGACTCATTTTTAGCGTATTAATTGTATTATTTTATAGCGAATTCATGATTTATGTCGAAATTTGGCACGACTGGGGTCAGAGTCGGGCCGATATAGAGTCATGTCCGAATTTATAATTGAGGGGCACAATGCAAATTTGTATCTTTTAAAAATTACATTTTCATCCCTTAATTTTTATAAAACTACATTTTGATCCTAAAATTTTTATAAAATTATTTTTTAACCCCAAAACTTTTTAAAATTATATTTTAATTCCAAAAAATTTTAAAAAAAATTATATTTTGACCCCAAAATTTTTGAAAGTCACATTTTAACCCTAAATTTTAAAATTTTATATTTAGACTCCTTGTACAATACAACATGACACCAAATACGACAATACAATACACCTTATACAATACAATAAAAGCTACCAAATGTGGCACAATACAATAAAACTACTAAACATGGCCTGTATGATATCCAAAATAACGTAATAGGTGGTTTTATTCACACCTTTTTTTTTATTCTCTACACATTTTTTAAATACACATCTCACATAATTTAGAATAGTCAAGTGAAAATTGATGTTTTATTATAGATTTTAAAATTAATAATAGCTTATAATTTAAGATGTAATATGTGGGTGTGTTAACAGAAAAAACTATACAATCAGTTTCATTTTATAATAAAATTTAATTATGTAATTAAGTTTATCATAGTTGTCTTTTTGTCATTTTATGTAAAAGTCTTTTTATTATAAAGAATTTTAAGAGGGAGTGGAGAATAAAAAAAAAAGTGTACGAGTTGAACTGTCATAACGCAGTATCGTCATGAAGTACATTCTCTGCTCCTCCTTTTGTTCTTATATTAAACCTACAATTTGGCCTTTTTAAATCATAATTATCATATCAAATTACATGCAAGAACACATTTTATGCGCGGTAGAGCGATCAATTGGGTCCAGTAAACATCATTTCGTTTTCGCTTATTTTCTCAGGTTCCTCGGTATCATTTCAATAGACTTGTATTCCAAGTTTTGGCACATATATCAAAAATAACAGATTTTCACATTTTCACCAAAAAAGCAAAGCGAAGCAAAACAAAACAAAAGGGGTCGTAAAAAAAAAAAAAAAGAAAAGAAAGAAAGAAAATTACCAAAAGAGAACATTAGGTGGTATGTTACAAAATTAAAATGTCTTTATATTAAGGCCCCAACTTTTTCTACGGTTCAAATTAATGTAACATTTTGTTGATTTTTATTTATTTGTGTGATACAAATTAAATGCTTAAGAAAATATAATGTTGAATATATTATACTGATAATGGATAGTGCACCAGGTTTGACACCACAAAAAGTAAATTAATCGGCCCAAACACAACACGAGGCACATTTAGATCCAATTTAAACTGATCAGGTTGGGATGGATCGACTCATATAACATCTCTAGATAACGTTAAAAATTAGATACCCTAATTCTATATAATCAAGAGCAATAAATCACAGAAAAATAAATCAAACAAAAATAAATACACAAATTTAAAAAAATTCGCCTCAATATAAGACTATGTAATCACACACCATATAATTCTTTGTGTTTCTTTAACCTTTCTAATAACTGTGTTTCTTTAACCTTTCTAATAACTCTAAAAACTAAGAAGGCGGCAAACTTGTTGGCACAAAGATCATCACATCCTCAAAACACACATCATGGCAACTGTGCATTTTACCATGCCCTAAAAACCCTAAAACAATGCCCCTTTTATAATGAAAGTTATTTAAAAAAAAAAACTTTTATAATGAATTTAAAATTCATCTTTTGTAGCCAAGAAAAAAAAATCCCATAAAACAATTCCCCTTTTTATAATGAAAGTTAGGGCAACTAGATTTTACAAGTATGAAATTCCTAACGTCGATTTACAAATTCTTTAGTGTAAGTCAATAATCATCATGGCAATAATTAGACTACACAACTTAACAGATAGCTGCTCAGATAGCTGCTCTTATATATGCATAACATAATCAACTTCATGTCAAGTCTATTTGTTTTAAGAGAACCGAGTTTATAAAACTCAAACCATCGTGATAGACTAGAGAATGATCTTTTAATTCCAATTGTACAAGAGCAATGATCCACACTCCGACCTAGATTTAAATAATGTCGAGTATATTATACTAGATAACTCCTAGGTATATAACATAATAAACTTCGTGTTGATCATTTGTTTAATTAGGTTTTAACACTATAGAGTTTATATAAAACATGAATGACAAAATTTCTTGAATACGTCAAGACATTTTCATACACTAGCAATAGAATCTTTTCAAAATGAAGTTCCATGTTTATTGACCTTAATATGTCCAAACACTTCAGTTGTACATATTGATCAGTATAAACACAAAAGCTAGATTAAGCTAATCACTTCACAAACAAATTGACCAATCTATGCACACAAAGGTCCACCATTAGGCTCGAGGAATCAAACTTTGGCCCCATATCTAATAAATAGGTACAACTCAAATCAATCAATTTCAATTGCCCCCCATAAATGGGAGAAATATTGGTCTCCTCTATCTATTATGCCTACACACTGCTTTCAGTTTTTCGTCTCTTTTTCTTAACTTTTTTTCCCAATTCATTTATTGACGTGCCACTTGGAAAAAGTTCGTTTGGAACAATATGACAAACGTGATATTTCAAAAGAAGGCAATGGAAATCTACATGGGAAGAAAAGTTCATAAAATTTTCCCAAAACTTGGAGTAAGCATTAGGTCTCGTTCATTTCACCGATTCGAGTTTTCAGTTTTAGATTTCTATAGTTAAAAGCTCTAAAAAAATGGCACATCTAACTTTTCTACTACAATGAAAAGCTCTTAGAAAATACCACATCTCAGCTCGAATTGAAAACTTGAGTCTGCAAAGTGAACGAGGCCTTAATGTTTTGCCAGTAACTTTTATAGTGTCCGGAGAAGAATTCTCAATACCATGTTGGGAATATAATAATCTGTACATTTTACTTTAGAATTGGTGAATTTTAAACAATGAAATTATAAATAGAGAAAAGGAGAAGTACTCTTTAAAAGTGCATAGTTCATGATTTTTACTCTTTACTCTTAATTAATAATTTTTTTTAGTCAAATAATTATACTAACAGAAGAGTATTAATCAAGATAAAAATTCAAAAAAAAAAGATACAAATTCAAAGGCATGTACTTTTAAGGATAAATTATGTAATTTTTTATATATATAATAATAATAAAAAACTATAATAGTGTAGTGAAGACGCCATTGAACCACCCAGGTTTGTAGGATTGATTCAAGTGCAAGAGCTTTTGGGAAAAGAAAAGAAAGTTTCACTAAATGGGTAAAAAATCATTTTCCATTAACATGTAGCCCCTAGTACTACTTATTGTCCGGCATTATAATTCTTGACAGTATAATACTTGGCAATGATTTAGTAAATAGTTTGACTTACCAATTACCATACCTTTGCTTCGCATGCTATATAATATGATCAAGGTTATATATAGGCAACAAAAACTTATAATTCAAGTCTCATTTTTTCATTATACTTTTGAATCCTTTTCGTATCCAAAAGAAGCATCATGCATGTTTCAATGCATATAATATGACTTGTTTATACAATTAGTAATTAGTAATTAATAATTATTAAAGAAGGCAATTAATTCACTAATTATGCTTATACTTTGCTTTTCCTAAAGACAAAGTTGGTCTAGGACAAAGGATCAGTACAAGTTCCTATCATGATTAGTTTAGGGATGACCGCAAATTTACTTCTTTTCTAATGAAAAAAAGCCATTATTACTTTAAAAATAAAAAATAAAATAAAAGACACCATGAGATTTGTTTTATTGATATTTACAATGATGGTGTATTTAGCACGAGAATTTTGTTTCTTCTCTATAATCATTCCATTTTATGTTGGATATGCAAAAATTCCTAACCAAGTCATTGCTTTCACCGCCCTAATAATATGTTGATAACTTGATTCAAAATGGGTATTCTTCCAACATAAGGTTAGGTGTTGAATTAAACTCAAATATTTCCTATAAGAATAAGTTAATTATCTTTCTTTCTCTCTCTTCTTTCATATTACTTACATAATGAGCATTTTCCTATCACTTTGAAGAATACTTCAATTCTCAATAAGCATATGGAACCTTCTAATCCTGCACATACCCTTCTCAAATCATTCTAGAAGGGAAAAAAAATCAAAGAGAATTTAATTGCGATTTTTTTCGTAAATATTTAATATTATCGTGAAATTTTAACTTAGATTTCTTCTAAGCTCAAACTAATATATGCTTAATTAAATAAAGACATTGTGTTATTAGAGAAAATTGAAGATTCGGGCTAACGCTAATAAGGGTTGTTAGTATTAATTTATTAAAAAGAATGTCTTACAAAAATAATTATATGCAAAACTAATTCAAAGTAGATAGTATATACTATAATGATAAATCATACTAATTATAAGGATAAGTAATTAAGCATGATTTTCTTATATTGTCGGTCAATAGTGCTCACACGCAATCATCAAGAATAAATCACCATAGCTGACATATTTTATGTCGAATATATATTGTATTAAATTAATATAAGGCTTTATTTGGACATAGTTAATACCGTATGAACTTGGCTCACTAGTAATCAAGTTGGATTAACTTAATTAGAAGGAAGTAATCTCTTGTGAGTAATACGCCAGCTTATTCATAAAGCCAAACACTAACATCCAACAGAGTAGATATCCTCAAAATTAAACAAATAAATAATTTTAGAATTAAAAAAACAAAAAACTTTGCTTTTAACTTCCTGCAACAAATCCCGTCTCAACACTTTAGGAGACGTTTGGTTCATGAATTAGAATCATGAGATTATAACCATTTTTTATTTACGTGTATTTTTTGTGAATCTCAACACTTTAGGAGACGTTTGGTTCATGAATTAGAATCATGAGATTAGAACCATTTTTGATTTACGTGTATTTTTTGTGAGAAAAAACACTGTAGTGAACCATGAATCATGATTCGAATCAGGATACGAATCCCCTTACCAAACACATTTTTACTATGCAAGAACGAGATAACAATGCAAAGTTTTTGTTTGTACATTAATTATCAGTAGAACACAGTTTTTAATCGTCGTATATGTATTAAAGTTTATTGTAAATATTACAAACTTGCAAAGAACATGTATATTTTTGCACTGAGATGAAACCAAAGGAAACTGACATTTACCAAAGTGTATATACCATATAATATCAAAAAGATGGTACTATATAAATATATATATATATATATATTGAAATTCAGAAAACACATGATTGTTATGTCACTCTCAGGTTTCTCGTGATTTTCATTCATTTCTATGGCCACCTAACAAAACAAGAGGCCTTCACTTTCAATAACTGAGACAGAGAGCCTGAAAAAACATTATCATTAATCAACAACAAAAACAACAACAGATAATTAAAAAGGTTTCCGATCAACACTGTACACAAATCTTTACTTCTACGTAAAGTCATATACTTAATTACCACATATATTTTCTCCAACAATCAAAGCAAACTCCCAAAAATACTCGCTTCTGACCATTTTGCCCCCACAAAATCAAAATACTCCCAGATTCAAAATACTCAAACCTATTAGTAGTGGCACCCCCGCCAAGGGTAGTTCAGTCCAGACGCTGACAATAAAGGGAATTTCGTGTCGCTGTCGTTTCCTGTGAACCACGTGCATGTCACGTGACCACTAGGCTTTACACGTTAGGCACGTAAAACGACGCCGTTACAGCCACACTTGCATGATCTTTGCAGCTCAATGCCTTGAGCAGCCTCCAAGAGCCACCACCTCCGCCGCCGCTCTTGCTGGAATTACTCCGGCTAACCGGCAAATTCCCACCCGAATCCATCGGTGGAAAAAGCGTCGTCGTGATCGGGACATTCCGCCTGGCCTGCCGGCTCTTGATGTCGCCGAGCTCCATCTCCGCCGGGAACTTCACCGTCCCGAACATGAGAAAGGACGACCACCGCACCCGACCCGCCTTTTTGGGCGACACGTCGCGCTTCCCAACGCTCTTTGTCGATGAATTCCGGTCGATATCCAATGCCGGAGACACTGCCGAGGTGTTCCAAGCCCTACGGAGCTTTTGGTAATCCAAAGACCGGCTGTTCCTCATGACCATCCTGGCTTTTGTGTTGCTGCTCGACCGGGAAACACCGGAGCTTTGTAACTCCGATAAAGACTCCGATCGTCGACGAAAACCCGATGTCGGTTTCTCGTCGAAATCCTTGGAGAAATTGAACTTGGGAGGGCTTTGTTCTCTGAAGGGTATAAGTCTCCCGCAGAAGATAATGTCCTCGGCAGAAGACATGTTGTGGTCGGAGCTTAAGTCGCTGAAGAACTCGAACAACTCCGGTGGCTCCGAAGCCGACCGGCGATTCGAATTAGTTGTGTTGTTCTTGGACGACATGTCGTTGCTTAGAGGAAGCTCGGAGAGAGAAAGTGCTTCTTCTGCTTCTTCTTGATCTTCTTCTTCTTGTTGTTGTTGGATATGGTGAATATCAAGGTTATTATCGTCGTTGAATTCCATATTTGATATAGTTTCAGAAAGAAGAGAGAAAGAGAGAGACGGGAAATGGAAAATGGAAGGAAGCAACAGAAAGAGGGAATTGTCTTAGGAATTACTTGTACAATGAAAAGAGTTAGTACAATTTGTATACTGTTATATAGATATATAGATATACCTTAATAGAGAAATATATATAGAGAGAGGGAGAAAAGAAGAGAGTTCTTTTTGGAGGATGTCTTGGAATTTTCTTTAGGGACTAAATCATAAAAATCAAAACTTTTTTTTTTTGTCGGGGATGTGACCTTTTTTTTTTTATGTTTCTTCTTGACGGCTTCTAGAAAAAAAGAGAGGAAAGAGTAATATAAATATTTTTTGAAAATGTATCGTCTTTTTAGTTAAATAATCACATTAATAAAATTATATTTATCAAGAGTAAAGATTAAAAGCCTAAATTCATATACTCGGTAAATTTTTTATTTTTTTCGATAGAAAATAAGGAGTGATATACAGATATGAGAAACAGCATCTAAAGAAATAGCCAGAAACGCATATAGGAGGTGAAAGGGGCCAAAAAAATAAAAAAGAAAATTTAAAACTATATATATATATATATATATAATTGAAGAGAGCTAGAGACAGAAGTAATTATATAGACATGGAAATATTGTTCGAGAGTAAAAAATATTTACATGTTTTTTTCTATAAAAAATCAAATGTTTACTAAATTTCATCAAATGTGTATTTTTTAATTTATTTTCTTTTGGCAAAATATTTAGAACTCTAGGGTACGAAATCTATCTATCTATCTATTTCGCACTTCCTAAATCAAAAGTGTAATAGAATCAACTAAATTTAAAATACAAAAGCCAAAACAATAAAAAGAGAGTCATATATAATTGAAGAGAGCTATAGACAACAGTAATTTTATAGATTGGAAACTTTGTTTTAGAGTACTATAAAAAAATTTAAAAAAAAAATTAACCTTTTTTTTAATTCAAATGTTTATTAAATTTCTTCACATGTGTATTTCTTTTAATTTATTTCATTTTGACAAAAATTTTATAACTCCAGGGTTACGAAATCTATCTATTGTGGTCGGCACTTCATGTATATTAAAAGCAATTGAATTTAAAATGTCTTTTTTTAGGGAATCTTTTAAAACATATAATAATTCAAAAAGAATTTCCACACACCTACAAAAAAAAAAAAAAAAAAAAAAAAAAAATCAAACATTATAAGAAAAAAATTAGGAAGCCCCAAAAAAAAAAACAAATGCCCGTGTTTTTTTTTTTTTTTCACTTTGTTTGTATTTTCGTGAATATTAATTAAACCGGCTGAGATAGGGAGGTTATTTTGGACAATGCTGGTTTTCTTTTTTTTTTTTGCTCAATGTTAGTTGGCGGTTAATGTCGTTTGTTTTTCTCTAAACGTACGATGTTGGGACGGCCACGAATATACCCATTTAAGAGGTCACCTGTCCTCACCAAAGCCACCAATGAAAATGTATATCTCTCTCTCTCTCTCTCTCTCTCTCTCTCTCTCTCTCTCTCTCTCTCTCTCTCTCTCTCTCTCTCTCTCTCATCATACTTAAAGTCTTACCTCTAATGGGGTCTTCTTTTTGTAGTTTTCACTTTACCTTCTACACAAATGACTGGTGAGATGGTCACTATTATAAAAGCTCCCTTCTACCCTCTAAGTTTAGGTTTTTCTTTATTTTTTTTTTCTTTTCTCCTTTTCTTACATCAATAATTTGCTATAGTATGTAAGTTTAGTTTGGAGTTTCTTTCATTCCCTTTCTTAGGAATAATGGAGACCTAAAAATGGCATATATACGTATACGTACATAATCAAAGAATCAAAGGATAGAAAATGAAAGATGCCATGATAACAAGAAGTGGGATCCACTTGCTCTCTTTCATGTTGAGTTGTCCTATACGGTGTCGGATAGCAATTTTGTAGCTGTTATGCTTTCATGCATTATTGATTAGCGGTGGAAATTTTTGTGGTAGGATCGGAGAAAAAAAAAACTATTAGTAATTTTTATTTTTAACTGTTATATATGTATCAAAAATTATCTTAACATATATACGTAATATGCTTCCATTGATTTTTTTTTTTTAAATGTTAGAGGAACATAAAAGAACAAAAACACGCCAAGCATTAATTCTATACTAGTAGTGTACTTATGGTTAGTAGTTGAAACTTTTATCACCTAGTCTAACCCCATTATCACGCCTCAAAAAATAAATAAAAGGGCCGTTCGGTTCGCTAATTCGAGTTGAGATGTGATGTTGTGTGAGAGCTTTTTACTGTAACAAAAAAGTTAGATATGACTGTTTCTGAGAACTTTTTACTGTAGCAAAACTCGAATCAGCAAAAAAAAACAGGGCCTAAGCATCACTAGCCACTGGTGTTGTTAAGTATTAAATACCTTTTTCTGACTGCATACAATGCATACAACCATATAGACGGAGTGACATTAGGATTTGTTGGGAAGATATTATATGCGAAACTAGTCTAACACACTTTAGAAATCTAATTTGACCTAAAAAATTAACTTATTAGGTCTTGAGTCATTCTATGTATATAAATCACTTTACATTCTCATCCACTTTCTATGTGGGACAACACACACATGTATTTTTTTCAATAATCTCCCCCTCATATGTGTTTACTATACATATACTTTTCTCAATAGGACCGGTGGAAGAATAGACCCCCGCTAAAAAAGCAAAAAAGAAAAAAATTAACTCTCTTATAACTTCCATAATTATACTCTTTATTTCCGTATTTATGCCCGCCACTGATATACTCAGAATACTTTTTTCTTTTCATTTTCTGAAAGCTTGCTCTTTTACTTTCAGGCTTTCTTTGATTTTTTTCACTGAGCTCTAATTTTTTTCTTTTTGCTGGTTTTTTATTATGCTCTAATTGATAACGTGCTTCCCAATTAACAGTGAAATTACAAACTTTTGAACTAGATTCTCATATTAACTTTTGAACTAGATTCTTCTTCCCAATTCCATTCATAAAGATTAACGCATTGGATGAGACATGCACAGAACAATGCATTCACATTTTGGTGTGTATATGATGTATTGATATTAGTATCTAACTTTCAGACGAGTACAAAACTACTTTTAAAAGAAAAACAATTACGAAAAAAAAAAAAAAAAAGAAATCCCTTCTTTCTTTCCAACTCATTAAGCAAATCCGTAATAATATTTTATCTTTTGTAAGTTGTAAGTACAGATCCCATGTATATTCTTTGAAAAAAAAAAAAGTACAGATCCCATATACTTGCTTAATTACGTGACTTTTTAGGTGCAAATAAGGTCATTGCCTTAGTTAATTGAAGCCATTTTATTCAACGCAAAATAGTCTTCCGGTATTAATTTGGTTTGAAATATACTCGTATGTACATAAAGAGAGGCAGTCAACCAAGTACCTTAATCTTTTTTTTTTTTTTTTTGGCCATCTTCCTCCTTAAAGTATCTCCAATACATGACAAATCGATGTGTTAATATCACATTTTAGCATTTTTTTTAAAAATATTCTTCATTACAATGTAATTTATTACGTTAAATTTGTCAAATCATATACTTGATAACAATTTTCACATCAAGTATAATAGATAATAAATTTTACCATTTAATTGTTATTGGTTGATGCATTAACTTTTTCTTTTAATAATGATAACATTGTAATTCTCAATTTATTTTACTATTATTAGAAGTCTACTTTTTTATAATGAGAAAAAGTAAATATAGCATTCAAAATAGTAGTTGAATAGTATTATGTATTAGATTATAAAATAGAATAGCACATTAAATATTTTAATTTTAACACTTTTTAATTAAAAAATAATAATAATGACATTAACATTTACACTTGAGATGGTCTTTAATATTGAATAGTTCTTTAAAAGGAGTCCTTTTAAAGGCAACACCAAAAAAAAAATGAAAAAATGAAATAAAAATCGAAATAAAAAAGCGTTCGACAATGCTTTAATAACTAATAAGATCTTGAACCACCTAAGTATTCATGAGTTATATGTTTCATACTTTCGTGTAGAAGTTGAAAATTTTGAAGAATTAATTCTAGAGTGATTACAGGCTGGTATAATGAAAAGGACATTTATCCACAACCAACTGATTTCATGAGAGATGCACTTTCAAACACCACTTCATGAATACAAATATCTCCAACTTTTATGGACCATAACTAATTAGTTGTAAATATCTCATGAATTTTAACACGTTTTGTGATATAAAATTTTAAATAAAAACCTTTCAGCCAGTTTGCTTGCATATTTTATTTGATTTGATTTTTAACCATATTTGATACAGATCCAACGACTAATAAATAAGAAATACCGATGTTTCTAAAAAAGAAAGAATACTAAAGGAAGTCTCATTTTATTTTCCCTCTTAGCCAGTTTGCTTGCATATTTTGTTTTCCAAGTATCATTTTATAATTGGTCAGATTAGCAAACAGTGGTAATCAATAAATCCGTTCAATTGATTTTTTTTTAAAAAAAAAAAAAAAAAAAAAAAAAAAAAAAACCGTTTAATTGATGTGGTATTATAGTGTAATGTATAGTTGATAATAATTTGAGCATTACATTTACTATACCTATTAAATACTAGAAAATTGTCATGGAGGCTATGACGTCTTTGACTAGTCCAAACTATTAGCGGCGGACAACTTTGTATTGTTTAAACCTTCCAAGTAATATTCAAATTTTTATTTTTTTTTTAGCCAAAAACAAGAAAAAGAAAAAGATTCAAATTTTTGTTTCGAGATCGTTTTATGATTTATCCCCAGCTTCCTTAATTTTGGTTTGAAGAAAAGTCTCTTGTTCGACAATTTGCCTTCGGTGCCAAGATAGGGAGGTATCAACTTTCCACACATTGATCAGTTGTGTCATTGCAGCAAACAACGATCTGTTATGACTCTCATCCGCAGGGCTCTCTCTCCCATTATTTAGGGAGCGATTCTCTTCGTGTCCGCAGTGAGACTGCAATTATGACTCTCATCCGCAGTGAGGCTGCAATTATGCCTCTCAGTGGGCTTAGTGTAATTTAGATTCCGTGAACGCTACCAAATGAAAGTATAAGCCGAGTTCTCGTATCGTCCCACCTGTAGTCTCAATAAATTTCTCTTAAGACACTGAGTGAAGGCGTGAATGTACCACTAATTTCTTTTTTTTTTATTAATTAGCAAAAAAAAAAGAGAAAAGTACATGGGGGCGTAAATACGCCACTGTGGTATCACTTTCTTTTTTCACTCATCACTTCTGGTGGCTGCACCATCCACCGCATGTAATTTTTTTGCAGCCACCTAACATGGATTTATATAGTACAATGACCCATTTTTTCTTTTTAATTTTGGAGAGATCTACTAGAGAAGAAGGAAGAGAATTTAGAGATTCATGAAAGAAAGGAAATTAGACTGCACCCTGCGGAAATAGACACTCTTATATGAAGAAAAAAGCAAAGAGCAAACAAACGAAAGAGAGGAGAGCAAGGCAACTTGATGTGCTCATCATCAAAGGCTAAAGCCCTGTGAATTTGAATGTTTAATTTTAATTTTATTATAATTAAAAAAAATTTAAAAAAAAATAATATTTAATTTTTTTTATTACAGTTAAAAAATTTCACATAAAATTATTTCTCAATTTAAATTAAAAACTAAAGTCCTAATAAAGTCTAAAAATACTTCTTTCGTTTGTTTATTTATTTATTATTTTCTTCTGTTTTTTTTTCTTTGTTTTTTTTTTCCCCCTACAACACGTGTGGTTAAAAATTTGAAGTAGATTGATGTTTCGACAGTAAACACTGTGGCTGATTTCATCCCTCCGAAGTTGATATGACACAATTCAATTATTTATTAAATTTTATTAAATTATCATATGATTTTATTTTTTTATTTTTTTTGCGAATTTAACGTGTTTCGCACGACTTTCTTTTTAATTTAATTTATGACAGACTATATACTTTTCTCTTCAATATTTAACGAGCATATCCTGGAACCATTGGACCCGATTTACCTTTAACCCCCCCTCTTTGCATAATATAAGTTGGATAACTTAATAAATTTAGGTGTTGTTTGATGTACGGATTTGCATCTGAAACTATGATTCTGATTTAGAACTAGTATTTGTTTATATAAAGTAAAAAGTGATTATGATTTGACTCACTCAGAATCAGTATTTGGTTATAATGATTCTGATTTAAAGTTTAAACATTGATGTAATGTTTTAAACTATGAATCACCTCTAATTCTAAAACCATCATTTTAGTTTTTGGGAATTCAAACCTCTGATTCTGATTTTAGTTTCAGAACTATAATTTAGGCCTAAAATTATAAATCATGATTCTGATTCTAAAATCAAAACTAAAATCAAAATTAAAATCACCATCATTTAAACTCTCATACCAAACAAACCCTTAATATATCAAAAACACGCATGAGAGTATTATACTAGGATAAGCAATAGAGAGTTGATGATAGTCTACCGTGTTACCAATGTTGTGTTGTAATACTGAAGCTAGTACTGATTCTACTGAATATTCAAAGTAACTGGAAATTCTAGCTAGTGGTGATAGTTTACCGTGCTATCAGGGATTTCTCACCCCAAGTATTAGGAAAAAAAAATTAAATAAATAGCAAATAAAAGCATGATTTTCTCACCCCACGTTTAGAAAAATAAATACATAGTAAAAAAAATCCAAGAGTTTGAGAGCGGGGCACCACTTACGGGATACAACAAGAGAAATCACTCTGCGCCAATCCCTAAACAGGAGAGATCCCGCAGTGGCAGCTGATAGCATCTCGACTAGTGCCGGCTCTTCCATTAGGCCATTTAAGCAATTGCTTAAGGACCCCAAATAATTAAGGCCCCCAAATAGTTAAGAATCCTAATTAAAATAGGTCTAACTAACTTTTTAACATATTTTTATATCTTCTTTCTTTATTATGGGAAAAGGTCCTTGTTAAAATTTTCGCTTTTAAGGCCTCAAATTTGCTTAAGCCGGCCATGTGTCCGACGTTGTACGTTGACAAGCAAAAGCACATTAAGTATGACGCGACGACGGATGACAGTACAACAAGTGCCGAGAAAAGAGATGGGAGGAGAGAAACATGTTTCAAAAAATAAAATAAAAAATCTTTAAGAGCCTGAGAAATATCCATCAAAATTTGAGCTTTTTCTCTCTTTACAAACGAACAAGGCACAAAAGTAAATACAAGTGTCAAGTCCTAATAGGAAAACACTCACTCAACACACTAATAATCGAGCACGGCAGAAGTTCGTTTAACAAAACTGCTAGAGTTTATTGCTAAGAACACCAACCAAGGTCACTTACAACACTAAGGTGGCGTTTGGTTCATGGATTCAAACCATGTGATTAGAATTATTTTTGATTTACGTGTATTTTTTGTGAAAGAAAATACTGTAACGAATCATAAACCATGATTCGAATCATAGAACGAATCTAGATACCAAACGGACTCTAATATTCTTAAACGGGATATTTATATTTTTATACCATGTGTTTTAAGTTTATTAAAAATCTATACATTTAGTTTTTAATCTCATCAAATGTATACTTTTGAATTAAATTTCATATACAAATTTATGTCTTCTCAATGAATAATTAAGTTTGACAACTATACTTAAGAAAAAAAGAAAAAGATAACTAAAACTTTTAAATATTACAAAAAATAAAAACACAACCCATTTTAATGGTATTTTGCATATTTTTTAGGTCAAAACTATAAGCCTATAAAAAAAATTTATTTTCCTCTCTTTCTATTCAAGAGTATTTTAGGTATTTTTAAAGTTAAAATAGAGAGTTAATTGTGATAAGGTATAAATTTAAATATTAAATCTAATTTGAAGGTATACATTTAATGAGATAAAAAATGAAAATATAACTTTTAAATAAACCTAAAACATAAGTATAAAAAGATAAATATCCCATTTTTAAACAATTCATTTTCATTTTTTAATAATATCTTTATTTTAAATACTTTCTTTTAATTAAAATAATTCTTTTTAAATATCTTCTTACTTAAATTATTAAAAAAATCCTATAATTTTAATTATTTTTCAATGTGATTTTTTGAAATACTTTTTTTTTTCCTTTTGCACCATTTAATGAATCTAGTTTTTGAAGCTAGTTTGTGTATAATAAATGATTCAACTAATCTCAAAATAAACAAAGTATAAAGAACTTTGATTTTGCTTTCGCCTTCAGGAATATGTTTGAACTATTAGATTTTGGTTAATTTTACTTAAAGCTGTATAATTCACTAATTTAAATTTTTAATTTAAGTTAAAATGTGAATTTATGTAAAAAAAATTTATTGTAATAAAAAAATTTGATATAACTATTTTTAAAAATTTTTACTATAACAAAACTCAAATTCTAAACTCAAATAATAAAAATCTCATTCGTTTCACTAATTTAAATTTAAAATTTGAATTGAAATGTAATTTTATGTGAAAACTTTTTACTGTAACAATAAAATTAATTATAACTGTTTATAAAAAAATTTTATTGTAATAAAACTCAAATTAAACCAACAGAGTCAAAATGAACAAACCTTAGATTTTTGTATTTTTCTTTTTTTAAAATTAATAAATTGGATTGGAAAATCTCGTTAAAGTAGGACAAAAGGGTTTTCTTTTTCTTTTAGGAAATGTTGGGTAAAGTTTTTCCATCAATTTTTGTTTTTTTTTTCATCATTTAACGAGTCAAATGCAATCAAATTCGTGGCACACAAAGTAACTTCGTGTCCCTCTTTCTAGTAGAAACAATCCACACCTTTTGTTTCTTATCTTCTTTCATTTCCAACGTCACAACAAGTCAAAATCTTTACCATCCACAAAAATCGATTCCAATCAGAACACGTAAAGCCTAGAAATAAGAATGGCCAAATTCATCTTGATCTTGCGCTTTATAAGTACTAGAATTTCCCAATATTACAAAATGCGAATCAAAGAAAATTCAAAAACAAAACCATAAGAAGCAACAGAGAATTTCAGATATATGATAGAGAGATATATCAAAATACCAGAGTCAATACAAAAATTGAACTTATAATTTGGCTTCAATATCACAAATCAAACGTCTGATTCGTCCAATTCGGTCAGGAAAAAAAAAAAACCCTAATCCCAAATACAAAAAACCCTAAACCGAATACGAGCAGAAATACACCAATATACCATTGTTAATACAGAGAATTCATCTATCATTTCGGCAACAAAAGAGATGAAAATCCCAAACCCCAGCCCTAGATCTAGAGGAGAAGCATCAGAACAAGAATCAACCTCCGAAGCCGTAGAGAGTACGACCCTGGCGCTTGAGAGCATAGACGACGTCCATGGCGGTCACGGTCTTCCGGCGAGCGTGCTCGGTGTAGGTGACGGCGTCGCGGATGACGTTCTCGAGGAAGCTCTTGAGGCCACCGCGAGTCTCCTCGTAGATCAGGCCGCTGATTCGCTTGACTCCGCCCCGCCTCGCCAGCCGTCGGATCGCCGGCTTCGTTATCCCCTGGATGTTGTCGCGGAGCACCTTCCGATGTCTCTTCGCGCCTCCCTTTCCCAGCCCCTTTCCTCCTTTTCCTCTCCCCGACATCTTCTGTAAAGTTTCTGGGAAAGTTTCTTCCCGGACTTTCCTTTGAGTTTTTCTTCTCTCTGTTTTTGTTACTGGAAATGTGCCGTTGTGATTTTTCGTTTTGGGGTTTCTTTTTATAGATGGAGAGGGTTGGACAATGGCCGTTGGATTTCGTAGCGATCCTCGTCAAGTGTGAATTTGAGATTAGTAGCTGTTGGATTATTTTTTCTTGAATCTGATTGGTGGAAATTCTGTTACGCAGATCTTGCGGGGGGGTTTTTGAACTCGTGAATTATTGCCCTTGGCGGGATCTTTGACGAAAGTGAAAACTCCAAACTTCAAACGTCTACTGCTAAGCGCAAAGAAACAGAATAGTTTTCTGTTTTTTTTTTTTTTTTTTTTTTTGAAATTAAGGCATCATTTATTTTGAAAATTTAAGTTTTTAATTTGAGTCAAGATATGATATTTTTTAAAAATTTTTAACTGTAACAGAAAAATTAGATGTGATATTTTCTAAAAGCTTTTCACTATAAAAATTTAGAACTAAAAACTTGAATCAGTGAAAATAAATGAGACCTAAGAATACAAAAGGAAAATGTCCTTACCATAAACTTGCCCATAAAGAAATAGATAGTAGAATTAGATAATGTTCATTTCACCGATTTGAGTTTAAAATTCGCATTTTGCTACAGTAAAAAGCTCTCATAAACAGTTAAATTTAATTTTTTTATTACAGTAAAAAGATCACATAAGTCACATATAAATTCGAATTAAAAACTTAAATCAGCAAACTAAATGGGCTTTTAATTAAAAATAATTAAAGAAAAATGTTAAATAGAAACATGGTCACGAACCAAGTGAAATTTACTAAAGGATATTTGTAAAAATATTTTTTCAAAGAACATATTTTTAGTAAATATCAGACTTTATTATAAATAAATAAATAAAAAATCAACCAACAAGATCATTATAATTTATAAATAGGGAAATTAGAACTTAAAAACATTTTTTTTTTTTTGAAAAAGATCCATTATATTAATAATAATAAAAAAGAAACTATTGAGCAATAGTATTGTTTTCCCCGTGAGATCCATTACCGCCACCCCTGCACCCAACGGCAATGGATGTAATTTTTGAAATTATTGTTACATTATTTTTTTCTTATTCTATCTCAAAACTCATAATTTCACAAAATGATTTTACAACGGTATTTCGTAATCAAACTCAACAGCGAAAAAAAAATCAGAATCAAATAGAACCCATTTAGTTCGCTGATTCGAGTTTTTAATTCGAATTTAAATGTAATTTTATAGTCCCATTTAATTTCGTTCATTTCACCGATTAAAGTTTAAAATTTAAATTTTACTATAGTAAAAAACTCTCATAAACAATCACATCTAAAAAAATCTAACTTTTTAATTATAATAAAAAATTTTTATATAAAATTATATCTCAACTCAAATTAACGAACTAAACGAGCCATGTTTGATTACCATTTTATTATTCCTTATCATTGCCCTTGCCCCTGTTGATGCCTCTGCCAGCCATGGAGACCACGGTGCAACACAAAGGCCAATGCATGACGTGGATAATCATAGCACAATTTTGATCACATTGGAATCGCGCTGAAAAATTGGAGGCTCAGCAGTGCTATATCATTTAAAAAAAAAAAAAAAAAAAACCAATATCTCATCATCCATGTAAGATTAAATATAAATGTTGGTTATTTTTGGAGATT
Organism: Morus notabilis; assembly: GCF_000414095.1. Classification (NCBI taxonomy): domain Eukaryota; kingdom Viridiplantae; phylum Streptophyta; class Magnoliopsida; order Rosales; family Moraceae; genus Morus; species Morus notabilis. Next base: position 299,425 of record NW_010359982.1, on the reverse strand, counting down.
GTTTCATAATAGTCTTGCTTAATACCAAGGAAGCCCATGATAGTATCATACCAGGATCATAGTAGTCTTGCTTAATACCAAGGAAGCCCATGATAGTATCATACCAGGATACCTACAGTAGCCCAAAAGCAACGATAATCTATTACTAATAGTATGTTGTTAGCTAGTGGTAGTACACTACTATGCTACTGGTGGTATCCTAGTACTCTCTACTCCAAGGATTTCAATCAAAAGATGTAGGGAGCAGAGCACCGGCTGCAGTGGCAAAGATCCCTCCACGAAAGCCCTTATACCGGAGAGATTCTACTATGGCAGCAACCACGCCCTTACGCCGGAGAGAATCTACTATGGCAGCCATCACGTTGGGAGATTTTAGTATGACAACTTCCAACATCTCCAACACCGCATGGCTACCACAAATACAAACATAGGGTGGAATCAGGAGATCTCCGTTTGATGGTTATTTGTGGACCATGTTAGGCCAATTTCAATCCCTTTATAAATTTAAATTTTCAATTCATGAAATATAACATTTTTAAAAAAATTTTCACTATAACAAAAAAAAATTAAATAAAATTTTTTAATATAAAAATTAAAAATTAAAAACTCAAATAAATAAAATAAATAAAACCTAAATAACACAAAAAGGTTAGAGAAGAAAAACATGTTTCAAATAAAAGCAAAGGTGTAATTGTATACACGTCACTTGCCAGGTCCAATAGAAAACCTATAGCAATTGATCCTTCAATAATTTTCTATTATGTGAAAGGGAGCACAACTAGTAGTACTTCATTGCCAACATACGAGAAATCCAAAATTATAAAAAAGTTAATGGTAAACCCACCATTAATTGCTTTATTCATGAATTCCATAGCAATAAAAATACATGACCTATTGAGACGAATTTAACTTGCTATCCAAGTTGACTCAGTAAAAAGGATGATCCATTCAGATCAACATGAAAGTCAAATTACATTGCATTATCATAATGCATGTGGTATATTTGAAAAAAAGTTTACCCCTTCCTCCTCTTATATTACAATCCTCTTTCAGCAGATTCTCCTCCTCAATCTAGAATCCACATAGATAAAAGCAAGTTTAGAATTGTTGTGCTTTTAAAATAATTGCTCTTAGTTGTGCTAAGCTTCAGCTGTGACCAAAAACAGATGAGTATTTGGTAAATTTGTTTTCAAAAGCCCTAATCCTAAATACAAAAAAACCCAAAACCTAATAAGAGCATAAATACACCAATATACCCTTGGTAATACAGAGAATTCATCTATCATTTCGGTAACAAAAGGGATGAAAATCCCAAACCCCAACCCTAGCTCTAGAGGAGAAGCATCAGAACCAAATCAACCTCCGAAGCCGTAGAGAGTACGGCCCTGGCGCTTGAGAGCATAGACGACGTCCATGGCGGTCACGGTCTTCCGGCGAGCGTGCTCGGTGTAGGTGACGGCGTCGCGGATGACGTTCTCGAGGAAGCTCTTGAGGACACCGCGAGTCTCCTCGTAGATCAGACCGCTGATTCGCTTGACTCCGCCACGCCTCGCCAGCCGTCGGATCGCCGGCTTCGTTATCCCCTGGATGTTGTCGCGGAGCACCTTCCGATGCCTCTTCGCGCCTCCCTTTCCCAGCCCCTTTCCTCCTTTTCCTCTCCCCGACATCTTCTGTAAAGTTTCTGGGAAAGATTCTTCTCGTACTTTCCTTTGAGTTTTTCTTCTCTCTGTTTTTGTTACTGGAAATGTGCCGTTGTGATTTTTCGTTTTGGGGTTTTATTTTTATAGATGGAGAGGGTTGGACAATGGCCGTTGGATTTCGCAGCGATCCTCGTCAAGTGTGAATTTGAGATTAGTAGCCGTTGGATTATTTTTTCTTGAATCTGATTGGTGGAGATTCTGTTACGCGGATCTTGCGGGGGGGTTTTTGAACTCGTGAATTATTGCCCTTGGCGGGATCTTTGACGAAAGTGAAAACTCCAAACTCCAAACGTCTACTATTAAGTAGTGTTGGAACTTTGGACGGGCCGCCCGAAAAGTCTGAGGATTTGCCTGAGCCCGAACCCGACCCGCCCGAGATTTTTGGGTCGCCCACCCGAGCCCGAATTTTACCTTGAACGGGCCGCGGGCTTGTATTCGGCGGCCCGAGCCCGCCCGAATTGCCCGAATTTTTTAAACTTTTTTTTAATATTAAGTGACAAGGAAAAAAAAGTGTAATTATTTTGTGACGAATTACAAATTGTACAAACTTACATTGTTTATTAAATTACAAATACAATGTAAAAAGTAAATACATATTTACAAATTACAAATTTACAATTTAATTTGAAGCTGAGGGATCGTCTTCAAAATTAAATGTTAATCGATTAAATTCATCGATCCATTCTTGGCTTGCCGGTGAAATTGTATCTTGTAGACGTTGATCGGCCCGGTCCCAATCCTTAATGCAAACCAAGGCTTCAACAATATCCCTTTGTAATGCATTCCGGCGTTCCTCAAGTATTCTTCCTGTCGTACTGAAAGCTTGTTCGGATGAAATAGTGGAGACTGGGATAAAAAATGTATTCATTGCCAATCGAGTTAGGATTGGCCAAGTTAATACCCGTGCCTTCCACCATTGAACTAAGTCAAACGATTCTGCCGCACTGCCGACTACTAAGCCTTCACTGAGGTACGCCATAAGTTCGTTGAAGCTGCTGCCGCCACTGCCACTTGTTGATGAAGATCCACTTCCACTCACAGCTTCCGTTTGAGTTGTCTTCTTCTTCTTCTTCTTTAACCCGAAAACATTCAAGAATGAATGTGGGTTTTCATCCTGTTGTTGCGGTTCCTGTACTCTAGAGTTTGTGTTTCTAAACCTAATCTCATATTTACTATAGATCTCATATATTTTTGCCTTTATTATTGAAAATTGGTCCGTACAAGTGATGCCTAAAAATTCACCTAAGTTTTCTAAACCACTTTCTAATTCGTCTAATTTTAATCTAGGATCAAAAATTGTACCTAAACCATATAACAAAGGCAACTTAGACCAATATTTTTTAATTTTTTTTCCATAGACTGAACAGGAACTCCTAAGATTGGATCCTCCCTACATTCGTGAAATAAAATACTAATTCTTAAAAGCTCTCCTAAAGCTAAAGGTGATGTTGGGTAGTAGTATTTTCCACTAAGTTTTAGAGTAACTTCATGAAACCTACCTAAAAATTGATACAAAACTTCGGCAATTTGCCAATCAAATTCATCTATATGTCCTACTCCTAATTTTGCACACATAAAGATTATTATAGAATTCTTATAAGGGATGCAATGTTGAAGCATAATATAAGTTGAGTTCCATCTTATAGGCATATCTAACGCTAATGCTCTAGGAGGTATATTTAATGCTTGTAAGAACCTAAACCAATCTTCTTGTCTTTGATTACTACCTTGAATCCATGCAAGACTATCTCTAATTGAGAGAGATTGAGAGGGATTAAGAGAGTTTGAGTAAGAAAAATGTGTGAGGGATGGGGGGTATTTATAGGGAAATTTTAGGGTTAAAAAATGATTTTTTTTTTCAAAAAAAAGGGATAAAACGGCTAGTTTTTTGAAATTCGGGTTCGGCAGTTGGGCAAACTCGGGCAGCTCGGGTTTTCGGGCAAATTTCGGGCAAAATTCAAAACACTAGCCGTTCGGGCAATTCGGGCAATTCGGGCAGTTCGGGCAACTCGGGTTTTCGGGCCGAATTCGCGTAAAAATTAAAAAAACTAGCCGTTTTCGGGCAACTCGGGTTTTCGGGCAAAATTTAAAAAACTAGCCGTTTTCGGGTATTCGGGCAATTCGAGCACCTCGGGCGGGTCGGGCAATTCGGGTAGGCGGGAAAAATTCGGGCAAAATTCAAAAAATTCAAAAATTCTAGCTTCGGGTCGGGCAATTCGGGCACACCTAATTTTCGGGTCGGGCAGTTCGGGCTTGGTCGGAAAAATGCAAAAAAATCCCGGCGGACGGCGGCAGGCAAGGGTGGACATGTCAAATCTGGGCTGCCCAAGCCCGAACCCGAATTTCTTTCTTGGACGGGCGGGAATTGGGCCGGCCCGCCTGAGCCCGAAAAAATTCAGGCTTCGGGCGGTCCGCCGACCCGAAGTTCCAGCACTACTGCTAAGCACCAAAGAAACAACATGGCCTCGTTTGAAATTCATTTCAAAATTATTTTATTTTTTAATCTCAGACAGAATTTATTTTTAAAAATACATTTAATAGTTTTATTAAGAGATTACTTCAGCTAATACTAGAGTTCCATCGTTCATCCTCAATGTGATGCTCTTATTTAGATGACTTCTCGTTTGTTTGAACCCCTGCAGAGAAACACACACATGATTAATTGCTCCAGAATCTATGACCCAGTTGTCATTGGATACCTCAACTAGACATGCTTTCACAATCAAAAGATCACATTCACCTCCTTTGTCTTTAGAGGCAAGGTAGTCCTTACAATTCTTCTTCATGTGCTCCACCTTCCCGCAATGAAAGCATTTGATCTTGTTTGAGTTCTTCTTCTTCTTGTTCTTGTCCTTATTTGGCAGAACTGAAGAACTCTCCTTCTTGGCTCCTTGCTTCTTCTTTTCATTCCCTGGAGAGGATTTAGAGGAAGATGCCTCAGCCAAGTTAGCCTCCACAATAGTTGACCCCTTGATCATCCGCTCGCACTTTTGGAGTTCTTGCATCAACTTTGTCAAGGTTATATTCTATTTAGCGCTCAAATTTAACATTGCTCTAAACGGAATATACTCCTTCGACAAAGTCTCAAAGATCATGGTTAATTGAGACTCGACATCAATTTCAGCCCCATTTGTTTGAGCGTCAGCCAAATAGCCCAACACCTTCAGCTAATGTTTCTTTATGGAAGACCCAACCTTCTGTCTGCAATTAATGAGATTACTTAGGGCTTCCTGACGTTTTTTAGTGGCTTGGCCGCCAAACATGTCCTCAAGATTATCCATAATTTGACGAGCAGTTATGTAATCTTCATGTTGTGCTTGAAGCACAGTGGACATGATCGCCATCATATAATAGCGAACCATACCGTCAGAGTCCTTCCAGCGTTGATATGCTAGGAAATCCTCATTAGGAGCATCAATAGGTGGCTCCGGAGGACAAGGTGTATTCAGTACGAAACTTAATTTCTCAAAGGTTAGGACGATCTTTAGGTTCCTTTTCCAATCGATAAAATTCTCGCCAGTTAAAGTGTGTTTATTAAGTATCGATGATAATGCGCTAGCAGACATTTTGATCTACAATAAATATTCATATATCTAGTATAAGCAAACTTGCATAGATGTTTAGTAATCAAACATATATACATATTATAATGCAACTAATATGTTTGTGTGTCAAAACCTTGAAAAAATTACAACTTTACAACGATAGTTCCTAACTCAAAATTTTATAAGTCTCCTAGGGGAGATCATGCAAAATTTAATTGGGAACACGGTTCCCCTCCGATCAATATATACCATCTAGATCAATCTCTGTCTAGTACATATTGATAATCATTTTCTTTGGCAATTAATTTAATTAACAGAGCTCCTAGGGGAGATTAATAATTAAATTAATCTTGAGTGTATAACCATCGTTTAAGCTATTTGATCCATTTTTTATAATTGTCACCTAGGGGTGTACAACCATGAAATATGTTCAAATAAAGTATCCTCTTGGAGATCCACACCGGTACATAATGAATTTCTTCCTAGGAGTTGGTATCATCATGTGTTACCTGTGGACCAACGATGGAGACCATTGGCCTTTTCTTCAAAAAACCCTTACCCACTCAATGTTTTTGAAAACAAGGTTTTATGTTAAAAATATGCATGAACAATTTTAATGAGCACCACTCCCTATTCTACATGACATGTTATCATATTATATGCAATCATACAAAACAATTAAGCTAGGCAACAAGCATAATAATTATAACCGTAATATTATGGTTCCATTCTAGAGAAAAGAAAAAATAAAGATTACTAAGAATAATCGAAACATATATCGATCATTCATCTTGAGTGTTCCCGGTTGTCCTTAAATTCTTCATCACGATCAAATTTTGGTTATCATAAAATTATTTTTCATGTTTTCTCAAAAAACTACAAAATCGTGCACTGCCACGTTAGGTCTAATCGACCGGTGACAGAATAGTTATACTCCACCGATCGACCGCCTTACACTAACCGGCTGACTGGAGAGGTCGAACGGTGTTTGTGCGACAGTAACCCAGATTTCCTGAATTTTCTAGAATTTTAACAATTTCAAAAAATTGTCACCAAAATCTGAAAAAATAAAAATCATAACACTTTTTCAATTTATTCAAAAACACAAAACAATTTTATAAACCAAGAAAAATTAGATACATTTACATCCTTCTTCAAAATCCATGATAAATCTCCTCCTAGAATTTTTACATTGAAATTCCTATATCGTTTCCAATTTACAAAATTTCTACTGAAAAAAATAAAATAAACCCTAACGGCGATGATAGGCTGTATTGTTGGTTGCCGAATCGAATTCGGCTGCGGAAGCGTGGCGGAAGGGCGGATCGTGTATAACAAAAATTTTCATAAAACTTTTGAGATACTCTATAGATTATATTAATTTATGCACGAATAAATTAATCGCATTAATTTACATCAAGAACTCAATCCCGAAAAATACCTGGAAGCCGACTCAGATGATAACTTGAGTTCTTTGACCACGAACAGACCTTGCTCCAAGTTTTGTATTTAGAATACCAAAGTCTTCCACGTCAATTCCTTGATTCTACGTAGACGTGTGTGTGGGCACACGTGAGACAAAATAGGTTTCTTAAACACTCAAATTTCCACAAACACCAACGCATGCACGATGTGGAATTTTTGGAGAAAAAAATATTTGCTCTCTTTTTTGCTATGAGAAATTCGGCCACACCTTAACTCTTAGGGCTGAAATTATTTTCAAAAATTGTGTCCACAATTTTCTATCATTCTCATATTTAAATAGGAGAAGTCAAACTTCAAAACAGAATCAAATCCCTATCTCCAATTTGAATTTTGGAACAAAAAATCCCTTCCCATTATCCATAAGGTGGCCGGCCACACTATTAGGATTTTACCCTGTGTGTGGCGCCAACAACAAATAGGGAAGGAAGAGATTTTATCGTTTATCCAATAGTCCAATTTTAATTCAAATTCAAATTCGAATTTAAGTCAAACTTAAATTAATTTGAATTCTAAATTGAACAACTTATCAAATAAGTTTAAATGGATAAATCTAGATGTGTTCAAATTCAAATTTAAATAATCACATTATTTAAATAATAATTAATTC
>NW_010359982.1:289366-291980 GCF_000414095.1 Morus notabilis | reverse complement strand
ACCTATAATCCCGAGCTCCAATAAAATTAATAATTAATTAAACACTTTAATTAATTAATTAATTCTATTAATTCCAATAGTTACTCCACTATAAACTTGTAATTGAACTCTTGAAATTATAGACATTAATTAGTTCTAAACTGCGAAATGTCCATTTGATATAGTCATTACATATAGATCAATCCTCCATAAATAATTCATAATTAGAGTCAGGTAGAATCCATTAACCTCTCTAATTATATCTACATCCTTGAGTACCATTGATTCTCTAATGGATAGTGATTCATAAAACACATTCATGAACCAGAGCGCTCTTACTAATCCAAGTACCGAATCAACACTCAAGAGAATTATTTATCTGCTTCTTTCTCAAGAAGGAATGGATTCCATCTCGTATAATAACATTCCCAGCTACCTATTTCATTATGTCTCCAAAATACAACGAATAGGATTCAGGGTCTCAGAATCCATACCGAGTAAATCAAACGACATAAATCCATAAATATGAGTTTGTTAAGAACTCAGGATTAAGATCATCCTATATATGACCATCGGTAGACTCAATTAGAATTTTTATGCTTAACGAAAATTATTAGAAATTCATATTGTGTCTGTGTCCCTGTTCCACATAATCTTATTATGCGAAATACACTCATTCAATATCTCGCCATATTAACAGTGCGGATAACACCGTTCCATTCTAAATGAGAATGACATGTATTAATAATGTTTTAATTAAAGATTCTGAACTTTAATTAAATTCATCGTGAACAATGTTTTTGATTATTATCCTTAAACATTGTCCTCTCGTATATAACACTTATATACTATGTTTAAGGTTACATAAACAATCACGAAATTTTCATTTGATATTCATAAATATATGCACATAAAATGATGAATAAACTCTTTTATTAATTAAATGATAAATATCCTATTACATCTCATCCTTCTAGGACATTATTCCCAACAATCTCCCATTTGTCCTAAAGCACGTGTGTCATGTCTCTTATTCCAAATCCATCTAAGTGCCGATCAAATACATTCAATGGCAATGTCTTGGTGAACGGGTCAGCAAGGTTGTCCTCTGACACGATCTTCAGAACCGCTACATCGCCTATATCCACAATGTCTCTGATTAGGTGATATTTCCTTTCTATGTGTTTCGCACTCTTATGGCTTCTAGGTTCCTTTAAATTAGCCACTGGTCCACTGTTGTCACAGTAGAGCTTAATTGGCTTATCCATATTTGGAACAACTTCCAGATCAGTTAAGAACTTCCTGAGCCATGTAGCTTCTTTTGCGGCTTCACAAGCTGCAACATATTCAGCTTCCATGGTAGAGTCAGCAACACACTTTTACTTTATACTTCTCCATACCATGGCTCCTCCATTAAGAGTGAACACATATCCATATGTCGACCGTCGACTATCTCTGTCCGATTGAAAATCCGAATCTGTGTATTCGATGAGAGACATATCTTCTCCGGAATATATTAACATATAGTTTCTCATTCTCTTAAGATACTTGAGAATACACTTTACTGCAACCCAATGATCTAATTCTGAGATGGACTGGTAGTGACTGACCACTCCCACTGCATAGCAGATATCTGGTCTTGTACACAACAAGGCATACATAAGGCTTCCCACGGCCAAAGCATAGGGATACTGTCTCATATCTTCTTCCTGTTGTGGGGTCTTTGGACATTGCTCCTTAGAAAGATGAATACCATGCCTAGACGGCAAATTCCCTTTCTTAGAGTTCTGCATCGAATACCTAGACAACACTTTGTCTATATAAGATGCCTGTGACAATGCCAAAAGTTTTTTCTTGCGATCTCGAATAATCTTAATCCAAAGAACATAGCTTGTCTCTCCCAAATCTTTCATTTGGAATTGGTTGGCTAACCACTCATTTACATATGTCATCAATCCCACATCATTCCCAATGAGTAGGATGTCATCGACGTAAAGAATTAAGAAGACCACTTTCTCTTCTTTCTTGTACTTGTAGACGCATGGTTCATCAATGTTTTGATCAAATCCATAAGACTTTACAGCCTCATCAAACCTGATGTTCCATGATCTAGAAGTCTGCTTCAGTCCATAAGTGGACCTTTGCAGTTTGCAGACTTTCTACTTTTGGCCTTCTTCTATGTAACCCTCTGGCTGATCCATATAGATGGTTTCCTCAAGATAGTCATTCAAAAAAGCTGACTTGATATCCATCTGCCATATCTCATAATCAAAATATGCTGCAATGGCCAGGAGTATCCGGATGGACTTAAGCATAGCTATTGGAGAGAAGTTTCCTCATAGTCAACTCCCTCCTTTTGGGTATAACCCTTAGCTACTAGTCTTACCTTATAAGTCTCTACTTTTCCATCCGCTCCTCTCTTTCTCTTGAAGATCCACTTACATCCAATGGGTTTTACCCCTTCGGGTAGATCTACAAGTTGCCAGACTGAGTTAGAGTATATAGACTCCATCTCGAGTTTCATAGCTGCTTGCCATTCTTCCTTATCAGACTCATCCATCGCATCCTTAAAGGTCAATGGATCCTCCTTACCGTCATCAGCAGTGACGATTTGGGCTTCCCCAGTATACCGGTC
>NW_010359982.1:288357-289351 GCF_000414095.1 Morus notabilis | reverse complement strand
CACTACGACGAGGTGCCTTAGGAGTCTAATTAGGAACTGTGGTCTTTTCTCTGAGTGGTCCGACAACTCTTGTCGGTTGTGGTCCGATCTCATCAGAAAGTAACTCCTCCATTACTTCTGGGCTTAAAATCTATCATATAGTCATGCTCCAGAAAAGTGGCATTTGTCGATACAAACACCTTTCGATCTTCAGGACTATAAAAGAAACCTCACTTTGTCCCATCGGGATATCCTACAAACATACACTTCTGACTTGGGTTCCAACTTCCCAGTCTTTCCTTTTAGCACATGTGCTGGACACCCTCATATGCGCACGTGTCTCAAACTAGGTTTTCGACCGCACCACAACTCTAAGGGTGTTTTAAGAATAGACTTAGATGGTACCATATTCAGAATGTAAGCAGCCGTTCTTAGGGCATAACCCCAGAACGAAGTAGGCAATGAAGAATAACTCAACATTGATCTTATCATGTCGAACAAAGTCTGATTTCCCCTTTCGGCTACACCATTCTGCTGTGCTGTACCGGGTGCAGTCAATTGGGATACTACACCTTCTTCAATCAAGAAATCTCGAAACTCTTGGTCTAGGTATTCTCCCCCTCGATCTGATTGAAGTGTCTTGATTGTTTTACCTAATTATTTTTCAACTTCTGCTCGGAATTCTCTAAACTTTCCAAAAGTTTCAGATTTCCGTTGCATTAGGTAAACGTAACCATATCTTGAATAGTCGTCAATAAAAGTGACGTAATATTCGTAACCGCCTCTAGCTTGGACGTTTAACGGTCCACATACATCTGAATGTATCAACTGAAGGGGTTTTGTAGCTCTTTCTCCTTTCGCCGTGAAAGGCCTCTTGGTCATTTTACTGTCCAAACAAGATTCACAGACCGGAAGCTCACCAACTTTTAGCTCGCGTAAAGGGCCATCCTTTACCAGTCTTTGAATCATGTTTAGGTTAATATGACCAAGCCTAAGATGCCACAGATATGTGTTA
>NW_010359982.1:285919-287131 GCF_000414095.1 Morus notabilis | reverse complement strand
GATAATGGGATTTGACATATTGCTGGAAATAAATAGAATATTCATCTAATCAATTTATGTGCATGAATATCAAGGCATGTTAATTTTGGCACAATTAAATATGATGCTTGAAGCACATGAAAAATACATAAATCATGTTTTAATTTTAGGTGCCAATGCTAATCTAATTTTCCACATATAAAGTGTACCTTGGGTAGTCAAGTTATATGCCAATTAGACAGAGACTCTTCTCAATTAATAAATATAGTCAAAATATCTCATCTTTTCATATTTATTAACTACCGTTATTTTTAGTCAAAATATAACCAACAGATTTGATTCTATTTTATGAGTGTAACCCACCGTTTCAAATCCCATAGACTTAACTCCAGATTGCTACCTTTGGGTAGTCAATTCAGAAATACATCTTGAAATCTTATCTCTAGGAAGCCAACCTTGTTATTAATCCGGCAAGTACACTCTCCTTTAGGAGGGCGATTCAATGTCGCTGCAAAGTCCCTTTTCAGATCTCACAGTGTTGCGCTAACGGCGGAGTCTAGTGGGTCGTATTGTCATACAACCCTCTCCCATTCATTATTTTACAAATATGTATTTTGTTTGAAAAAACATCTCATGATTTTCAAATCGAAAAATAAACAATTCATTTTTCGGATATGTGAAATTCCAAAATTTAACTCTTAAATTCAATTTCACATGTTACATTATTTTGCAAATCAATTTTGCAACTTAAATCAATTTAATCATATTAAATCGATTTTAGCGCAACGTTCTTATTTTATTTTATTTTTCTAAAACCCTTTTATAATAAATAAAATAAATAATAACTAATGCGCGTATATGCATGGCATGTTATAAAACATATGAGTATGCACATTATATCTATATGGCATGTTATATGCATGGACATATAATATATATATATATTAACATAAAATATAAATATATGCAATCAGCTATTGAAATGGATTTGACCGGGTCCCATGAAAAAATAAATTACAACTCAATCGAATCGAATAAATAAATAATTACAATAATTATATTCTTCCGTTACATCAACGGGTCTTCGATTTTCGGCTTCATTCTTTGTCTTCGGGTTGGATTTACCTTTCTTGGGGTCCGGAACATTTCCGGGTCCATCGACACGCATTACGAGGGTTTCAGAAACCTTCGGGCCCATTCGGAATTAAATCCCGAATCTAGGCCGCCAGTCGC
>NW_010359982.1:269086-285696 GCF_000414095.1 Morus notabilis | reverse complement strand
CCGCGCGCGCTGGAGCGTGCTCGGCCCCTGCGTTGGGGCGCGCGCTGAAGCGTGCACTGGGCACGCTGGGGCACGCCCTTTGGGCGATTTCTGGAAATTTTCTGGGTAGTTTCTGGGCATCTTCAAAGGCTTCAAACTTGATCTTCAAGGCCTCATTTTGATTCAAAATCAAAACCCTAATTCTACCCAAAACATAGAATTACAATAATTCTAATCCCGAATTAAATTACAAATAATTTTATCAATGAATAAATATAACCGATCCATGGAACCATATAATTAACGACCAAATCCACCATACATACATTCATCAACATGAATTAAAATTAAACATCCATAAATGCAAGTGCCTACCCATCACATACATACATAATTAAATATCACATATTTAATATATCAATTCTGATTATCAAATAATCGAAGCATAAATTAATATCATCTATAGACCGCTTTGATACCAATTGTTGGTTGCCGAATCGAATTTGGCTGCGGAAGCGTGGCGGAATGGCGGATCGTGTATAACAAAAATTTTCATAAAACTTTTGAGATACTCTATAGATTATATTAATTTATGCATGAATAAATTAATCGCATTAATTTACATCAAGAACTCAATCCCGAAAAATATCTGGAAGCCGACTCGGATGATAACTTGAGTTCTTTGACCACGAACAGTCCTTGATCCAAGTTTTGTGTTTAGAATACCAAAGTCTTCTACGTCAATTCCTTGATTCTACGTAGACGTGTGTGTGGGCACACGTGAGACAAAACATGTTTCTTAAACACTCGAATTTCCACAAACACCAACGCATGCACGATGTGGAATTTTTGGAGAAAAAAATATTTGCTCTCTTTTTTGCTATGAGAATTTCGGCCACACCTTGACTCTTAGGGCTGAAATTATTTTCAAAAATTGTGTCCACAATTTTCTATCATTCTCATATTTAAAGAGTAGAAGTCAAACTTCAAAACAGAATCAAATCCCTATCTCCAATTTGAATTTTGGAACAAAAAATCCCTTCCCATTATCTATAAGGTGGCCGGCCATACTATTAGGGTTTTACCCTATGTGTGGTGCCAACAACAGATAGGGAAGGAAGAGATTTTATCATTTATCTAATAGTCCAATTTTAATTCAAATTCAAATTCGAATTTAAGTCAAACTTAAATTAATTTGAATTTTAAATTGAATAACTTATCAAATATGTTTAAATAGATAAATCTAGATGTGTTCAAATTCAAATTTAAATAATCACATTATTTAAATAATAAATAATTCTCAATTAATTATTTTTCGAGTATTTAATTTTAGAATTCCATAATTTTAAAATTTCCATTTTGCCATTTGTGTCTGGTAAAATTACAAGGACGACGCGGGGACTAATGGACCTATAATCCCGAGCTCTAATAAAATTAATAATTAATTAAACACTTTAATTAATTAATTAATTCTATTAATTCTAATAGTTACCCCACTATAAACTAGGAATTGAACTCTCGAAATTATAGACATTAATTACTTCTAAACTGCGAAGTGTCCATTTGATATAGTCATTACATATAGATCAATCCTCCATAAATAATTCATAATTAGAGTCAGGTAGAATCCGTTAACCTTTCTAATTATATATGCATTCTTGAGTACCATTGATTCTCTAATGGATAGTGATTCATAAAACACATTCATGAACCAGAGCGCTCTTACTAATCCAAGTACTGAATCAACACTCAAGAAAATTATTTATCTACTTCTTTCTCAAGAAGGAATGGATTCCATCTCGTATAATAACATTCACAGCTACCTATTTCATTATGTCTCCAAAATACAAGGAATAGGATTCAGGGTCTCAGAATCCGTACCGAGTAAATCAAAAGACATAAATCCATAAATAGGAGTTTGTTAAGAACTCATGATTAAGATTATCCTATATATGACCATCGGTAGACTCAATTAGAATTTCTATGCTTAACGAAAATTATTAGAAATGCATATTGTATCTGTGTCCCTGTTCCACATAATCTTATTATGCGAAATACACTCATTCAATATCTCGCCATATTAACAGTGCGGATAACACCGTTCCATTCTAAATGAGAATGACATGTATTAATAATGTTTTAATTAAAGATTCTGAACTTTAATTAAATTCATCATGAACAATGTTTTTGATTATTATCCTTAAACACTATCCTCTCGTATATAACACTTATATACTATGTTTAAGGTTACATAAACAATCACGGAATTTTCATTTGATATTCATAAAATATTCATAAATATATGCAGATAAAATGATGAATAAACTCTTTTATTAATTAAATAATAAATATCATATTGCATCTCATGCTTCTAGGACACTATTCCCAACATGTATATCTAATTACATTGCAAAGAACAAATTCATATACAACCATTCTAAACTCTAAGGAACCATAACCGGTAAAAATTAAATAATAAAAAAACCATTCATAATTTATAAATAATAATCAATAAAAATTATTTAATCATCTATTCACTATATATTCATTATAACAAAAAAAATATAGAAAACCTAGAGTGCCATCTCTCTAAAATATCAATTCAAGCATAAATGAGATATTTTTATATCACAAATCTATGTACATAGCATAATCATGAACAAATAACCATGTCTCTGATACCAATTACTGGAAAATATGGCATCAAATGTGCAGCGAAATTTAAAAAAAATTCAAATCAATGCCAAAGCCAATCAAGAACATGTTCATGATGTTATATAATATAAATACTAAAGATCTAAATCATACCTTTTGAGATTTAAGAAACTACACGTCTGACAGATCAAAGCGTTCCAAACAACAACTGAAAGAACCTCAACCAACTGGTCTTATTTGCTATTCTCGTTTCCACGATCAGAGTGCAAGTGGGCACACGTCGTTCAATCTCCTCTTGGTATTCTTGAACTCCTTCCAACCACAAGATAGCCAAAGGAAAAATCGTTCTTGAGAATTAAACAATTTTTCCTCTCAGGAATCTTTTGTCAATAGCCTCAAAAAGTTTCTCAAGTGATCTAATGAATAATGTGACTTAATATGCTATTTATAGTGTTTAGGAAGTCATATTTCTGTAACAATTAGGTTTCTCAAAGTTTATCTCGCTTACAGAGTCAGTTTCGCCACGTCAGCACGCACTACACGTTACAACCGGTCAACCGGTGACAGAGACGTTATAACTCACCGGTCGACATGTCTTCATGAACCGGTCTACCCGACCGATCGACCTGTCTGATCTAGTAAAACTTGTTTTCCTAATTTTTCAACACGAGAAACTTGCATAGAGCCTCAATTTTGATTCAAGCAATCCAATAGAGAAGTTGTCTGATCAAAATAGTCATATAATAGTCTTCCCATATTAAAAGACTCTTAAAATAATAATTCAACCAATTTATCTAGAATTAATTTATCAATTAATTCACCTAATAAATCACTCATGAATTAACCAATCTCATATTAACTTTGAACCTCGTTTACCGAAATAACACAAGTCATCAATATGTAGTAAATACACCGTATCGTTACAGAAAATTATGTGAGCTAGCAAAGGGACCCGATGGACATATACAAATCAAGCTCCTATAATCACAACGTTACTTGTAAACCAACAAGTCCGTCTCATGATTATAAAACTCTAGCGCTACTCCACTAAAAGCCTAGAGCTGCACTCTCGATTTATATATCGTATTTGCAAAGCTCTGAATAGCTCTCATCCATGACTCAATATATTAGTGTATCATCCCTATAGGATATCCATAATCGACTTGAGGTCAAGTTCTGTTTTACCTTCCCGATGTATTATCACACCATCAGAAAACCACTATTCGTACCATTACAAATAGTAAACCATTAGATAACACAGAGTAGTCTAATGCCTGAGCGCTCGCATTTTCTAATCCACAGATAATGTATAAGAGGATATCATTGACTCTTTATAAGAGACATGGATTCCACTATCTATGAATAATGAATCTACGCATACACGAGTCATACCCCCAATGTACCGGTAAGTGTACCTTTACATAATGTCAGGATGTCTCCCTTTGGTACATCAAAAGATACAAGTCAAGCATACGGGTTCATTATCCATCTCAGGATTAAGATGACAACATATAATTCATCAAAAGTGAATTGTTTTATTCAAATGGTATTATTAATTAAACAAATTCAATATACATTTCACCATTAGAAACTATATTAATGTCTCTACCCATTGAGTCCCACCTCCGACGACCAAGACAAACCGTCTCCGTTAGGAAGTAGACAACATAACAATCTTAACATGAATAAAGCGTCCAACTTTCCTCGATTGTAGATCATATGATTTAGACTATCATCTTTATATTCTTGTCTTCCGCATATTCTTCTCATTACATGCATGACCTAAAGATTTAGAATGACAGTCTCAGACTTTCAGTTTGCTTATCATACATTCAACTAGAGTTACTGTGAAGAATAAGTACCCATTGCCAAATTGGATGAGTTGTTCGATCAGTTGGGAGGATTACGGTATTACTCTAAGATCGACTTGAGATCCGGGTACCATCAGTTGAATATTAGGGAGGAGGATATTCTAAAAACAGCTTTCAGAACTCGTTATGGGCATTTTGAATTTCTAGTAATGCCTTTTGGATTAACGAATGCTCCCGCCGCTTTCATGGATTTGATTAATCGAGTCTTCCGCCCGTATTTAGACCAGTTTGTGATAGTCTTCATTGACGACATTCTGGTTTACTCGAAGACCTGGAAGGACATGAGCAGCATCTGAGGATCGTTCTCCAGACTCTTCGTAAACACCAACTTTATGCGAAAAATGAGAAATGTGATTTCTGGTTGACAGAAGTCAAGTTCCTTGGACATGTTATATCTGGACAAGGAATTTCAGTGGATCCTTCAAAGATTGAAACAGTGCTACAATGGGAAAGGCCAAAGAATGTAGCCAAAATCTAGAGTTTCCTAGGACTTGCAGGATACTATCGACGCTTCGTGAATGACTTCTCGAGTATTGTTGCCCTGATGACTCAGTTGACTAAAAAGGAAGTCAGATTTGAATGGGATGCCGACTGTGAATATGCATTCTAAGAACTGAAGACTAGGCTTACCAGCACGCCGATCCTGACGATCCCAAATAGCGAGGAATCGTACGAAGTGTGCTCAAACGCGGTAAGGCGAGGAATAGGGTGTGTTTTGATGCAAAATAGACGTGTTATGGCCTATGCATCTCGTCAACTGAAGCCATATGAGCAGAAATACCCCACACATGATCTGGAGTTAGAAGGGTGATCTTCGCTCTCAAGATATGAAGATGCTACTTCTATGAAGTAAAATTTCAGATCTTTTCTGACCACGGGAGCTTAAAGTATTTGTTTACTCAGAAAGACATGAACCTAAGGCAAAGAATATGGATGTAATACATGGAAGATTACGACTTTACCCTGTAGTACCATCCTGGAAAAGCTAACGTGGTCGCGAATGCTCTCAGCAGGCAGACTTAAGGAATTCTTGTGTCTCCAGCCTTTAAGGATTGAAAAATGGCTGAAGTAGTGGGAAATTATGATCTTCAGTATTATGAAGACTATAATCAGGCTATGGTGTGCGGCTCAATTACTGCTCCAGCACTTGTACAGCGCGTTAAACAGAATTAATGGCAGGACCGACATCTCTAAGGGATTTGGATTCGAATTCAGAACGGAGAACAGCTAGATGATTGGAATGCTAGAAAAGATAGAGTATTGTACTTTAGAAAGATGAGATAAAGAAGGTTGTTCTTGATGAAGCTCACAGGTCATGGTTTGCCATCCATCCAGGAAGTACAAAAATGTATCAAGATCTAAAATGAAATATTAGTGGAGAGGAATGAAAAGGGACATTCGTTAATATGTTTCACAATGTGTAACCTGTCTCAAGGTTAAAGTAGATCATCAAAAACCCGTTGGGGAATTACAACCTCTTCCTATTCCGGGATAGAAGTAAGAACATATTACGATGGATTGCCGATGACCGAGCAAAGGCATGATGCCATATGGGTTGTTGTCGATAGGCTACCAAAGTCTGCGTACTTCACACTGTTCTGTGCAACATATTCAAGAAAGGTCTTAACAGAACTATACCTAGAACACATTGTTAGACTCCACAAAGTTTCGTTATCCATCACATCGGATCCTGACACTCGTTTGAATGCCAGATATTAGAAAAGCTTTCAAGAAGCCATGGGAATGAAATTGACCTTCAGCACCGCCTTTCATCCTTAAACATATGGACAATCTGTGAAAGCATCCAGATTTTAGAGGACATGCTTCGTGCTTGTGTTTTAGACCTCGGTGGAAATTGGAAGAAGTATCTCCATTTAGCCGAGTTCGCCTATAACAATAGTTATCAGGCTAGCATTGGAATGGCACCATTCGAAGCATTGTATGGCAGACCTTGCAGATCGCCAATCTGTTGGCTTGAGTCAGAAGATTGACTCACTCTTGGACCGGATGTTATCCAAGAAAATAATGAGAAGATAGCCGTTATCCGGGAACGACTGCTAACGGCTCAGAGTCGCAGAAGAGCTATGTTCACATGAGGCATATACCCTTAGAATTCTAAAAAGGCGATTTTGTCTTGTTAAGGGTTTCTCCGCGCAAAGGAATTACTCGCTTTGGTGTAAAGGGAAAACTTACACCACGGTACGTTAGACCATTTCAGATCACACAACGGGTCGGTGTCGTTGCTTACCGCCTTGATCTTCCTCCAAAATTGTCTCACGTGCACAATGTGTTCCATGTTTCTATGCTTCGAAAGTGTCAAGCTGATCCAAACGCCATTGTGCAATGGTATAGCATGTCGATCCAGGATGACATGACTTATGAGGAAGCACCAATACAGATTCTTGACCGGAAAATGAAAAGCCTACATCAACGTGAGATACCGTTAGTGAAGGTGTTGTGGCAACACCATGACGTTGAGGAAGCAACGTAGGAATTGGAAACGATGATACATGAATGATATCCACATCTGTTCATATCGTGAGGTAAGTTACAATTTCGGGGACGGAATTTCTTAAAGGGGTAGAGCTATAATGCCCTCTAAAATTAAACATGTTTAATTATGCTAAATTGTGAGTTATTAGTGTGCTTAATTTAATTTTCACAATTAATCAATGAACTTTAAATTATTTTCAATATTTATGATTTCACCCCAAAAGTTTTTGAAAATATACTTAAATTTTAATGCGTTTTCTTTTTTTCTATTTTCCCTATTTTTCTATTTTTTCCTTTTCTTTTCTATTTTTTCCTTTTCTTTTCTTTTTCCTTTTTTTTCTTTTCTTATTTTTCCTTTCCTTCTTTTCCCTCCCGTAGCTTTCCTCTCTCTCTTCCTTTCTTTCTTTCTTTCTTTTCTTTTTTTTCTCTCTCTCCTCTAGTTTCTCTCATGGCAGAACATCTCCCTCTATTTCTCTCTCTTCTTTTTTTTCTTCCACACCGGCCACTTCCTCTCCAGGCTCTCTCTCTCCTGCTGGCCTTCTCTCTCCGACCGTTTCTCTCTCTCTCTCTCTCTCTTGGCTTGCTGGCCAAGACCCACAAAAAAAAGAACAAAAACGAGAGAAATGGAGAGAAACGAGCTTCAATCACTTTGAGGTAAAGATTTCTTGAAAACCCATACTTGAGTTTGAGTAATTGATTTGAGAATTTGAAATTTTGGTTAGATTTGAATAATTTTGAGTTAGGGTTTGGATTTTGACCAATTGTTGTTAAATTGAATTATATTTGGCGGTTTTCAGTTATTGGACTTGTTGAATTGATTGGAAACTAGTTTTGATGATTTCTAGAGAATTTATTTTGAAATTGAACTTGAATTGCAGGTTTGGCATTTTTCCTATTTATGCCAGCATGCTGCCAAAATTTCTTTAAAAACTTGTTTTTAAGCTGAAATTAAATATGAAACCAAACCCATGAATTGGATTTAAATTTTTAAAGAACCCCCAAACTAAATTATAAAATCGTTTGTGAAACTTGGATTTGAGTCAAGGCACACTAATAGGAAATAATTAAACGTGATTGAGCTTAATTCATTTTAGGAATGAGAAATATATCCTAAGATATTACTTTTGTGATAAAGCTAGTGGAGAAGATCGAGTTTTAAAGCTTTAAGGAAAGCGGATGTTAGGGTGACGAGAAGTTAGCCACAGGTTTGACATCCGAGAGGTAGGATATTCTTGTCCATATCCTTGTTAGCCTCACTTTAAATGATTTTGGCCAATGAAAATGTTTTAGAACAAAACATGTTGAAAGAAAATGGTTTTAAAGGAAATAGAATGAATAATGCTAAGTTTTCCAATAATTTTAGAAATGAGATTTAAAAAGTGTCATTTCTTAAAATGAAATATTCTAAGAAATGATAAAACGCGTGGTGGCCTCAAAGATCAGGATATGTGAATCGTATCCTTAGGGGCAGGTCCCAAAATCCGTACGGATCCACTTCTTTCTCAGTGGTGTTATGGCTTTGCATTTTTTCATTATACATATATTTTTCTACTACTACGTGAGTATTTCTTTTTTCTAAAAAGGATGATGGGTTCCAGGTGTAAGTTTTCAGACTGTGAGTACCTTTATTTATAATGTTTTATAAAATTTTATCTTACTGGGCCTTCCGCTCACTTTTCTTGTTTTAAATGTATTAAACCCCTCTAGGCGACACGAGGAGTAGTGCGGAATAGGTAGCTACTACCAGTGAGGTGAACCCATCTTTGAGAAGTGAAGATTTAAATTTCCTTTCCCTTTATCTCATAGCATGTATTAAATTATGGATTGTAAACTCAAATATTGCTAGACTGTGGTTGATGTCAACATTTACTTTTGTATATATTCATGTATGCTAAACCTGTGGGAATTCCTGACACGATACCAGGGGTGAGGTTTTGAACTGGTTTGGTTGGAAATTCCACCACTTTTCTTGCAACTGAATTTCTCATAACTAGTGGGGCTTGTTTGCAAATACCTTGATGTTTTAGATTTAAAATTTAAATTTTTGCACTGTTATTTGTTAATCACTTTCTTAAACAGGTTTAAATTTCTAAACAAGCCTCCACGTCACTAATCCCTGATTGGGGGCGTGACAACTATGTTCGGTAAAACTAAGTGGCTGATCTAATGTGGCTATTAATCGTGCCATTTTCATACGATCGACTTGCAGATCGTATTTCTAAGTGTTTTTGGCGGTCAAATGATAATTGTGTTTGGCGAAGATCGGGTCCGCCTCCTTGCTTTTGAAGACACTTTTCGAAGTGTCTTCTTAAGTGTGTTGTGCCGTGAATAGTGTTACATTATAATTTATCACCACAATATTTGCATTGAGCTACGTATTTAATGTTACTGTCATTGTCGACCTCCTCGAATGTGTTGAAGTGCTCCCAAACTGTTGAGGTGCGCTTGCATTTCTTCTTGAAACTTGCAACACTTGCACTAGCACTTGCGCTTGCCTCTCCTTCACGCCCACCACCATTACGACCACGAGGTCCACGACCTCTAGTACGTCCACCACGTCTCGGATTTGTAGTTTCCTCAGCATCTATTTCTGGTGTTTGTGATTCCTGCATTTGAAAAATATTGGTAGGAAATTTTCCTTCTTCAATATTGAATTGGGCATCAACGGGAATATCACCACCATAACCGGAGGAATCCATTATGAAAAATAAGAGAGATCGGGGGCGCTTTGAGAGAGATTAAGAGAGATCGAGAAAGATTAAGAGAGATTGAGAGAAATTAAGCGAGGATGAGAGTTTTTGGGTGAGAAAAATGGTTGGGGGAGGGGGGTATTTATAGGGAATTTTTTGGCTAGAAAAAAAAATTTTTTCCCTTAAAAAATTTGGCTCCAGCGGTAACTTAATGTCGGCGGGTCCGGTCAGGCAATTGAGTTTCTCGGGCAACAGTAAAAGATAGAGTCGGTGTCGGGCAAAACGGGCAGCGGGTCGAGTTCGGGCAGAAATAGCCGTCACATTCAAAATTCAGGCGCAAATCATGCTAACGATCAAAAAATTATGTGTGTTTCGGGTTCAGGTTCGGATCAGGCATAAAATTCAAAAACCTAGCCGTTTTTGGGTATTCAGGCTTCAAATCGGGCATATTGGGTACGGTGGAAAAATTCAAAAAAAAAAGCGGCCGCCGGCAGTCACAGACCCCACTGGCGGCGGTCTGCGGGGAATGTTTTTTTCTCGGGCTTCCTAAGCCCGAGCTCGTGAAATTTACTTGGACGGGCGGCGGTAGGTGCCTGCCCGCTGAGCCCGAAAATTTTCAGGCTTCGGGCATGCCCGCCGCTCGGAGTTCCACCACTGTGGTAAATACTGTATTAAACGGTCGTTGGAAACACAATCACTGGTCACCGGAGCTGACATTCAGAGTTGGTTGCCGACTATCGGCTACCGGTCGCCAGAGCCGGCCCCAATCCCGACTATAGTGGACTTGACTATAATCCACTTATTTAAAAAAAATATATATGTTATAATTTACTATTTTTTAAAAGATAGATGTTTAGGAAGGATGAATTAAATAGAAAAGGAAGTTTAGAATTATTTTTAGATTTTTAATAATGTTTAAAACTTAAAATATTAAATTATACTATAATTTACTATTTTTAAAAAAACATTCTATAATTTACTAATTAAGCTAAATTATTAAAATGCTCATCAGTCGTGCCTTTACTTAACACATGTTTTAAGAAAAACTTCTTTTATAAGCGCTTTTCTTGGAAGCGCAGCAACCCGAAACGGGGCCAAATTGAGATTGGTAATCCTATCAACTTGTTTCTGACCTAGAATAATGAGCTCATTTTACTTCGTCATTTGACAAAACAAAAAAATAAATAAAAGTAAAAATACGCATTAATTGTCCTTAAAAAGTAGTTCAAGCAAACCACACCTTTCAATACGGCTACGTTGTTGTTATACTTCAGGACAATCTTTGTCGCTTTTCAAATTGATTTCGCTTGCTTAACGAACACCACTCACTAACAATAGAGAAATCTTTCTTATCTGAAAGCGTAAGTGATAAATTTGCCCCAAAAGCAACCATATATTAATTTGATACCGCAGTAGCATAGTGATGGATTTTTTTTCTAAAATATATTTTCAGCTATTTTAATTCTTTTCGTACTAGAATTTAGGACTATTTCTACGAATTGTTTTGTAGTTCGGTTTTGTAGTTCGATTTTCTTGATTCGTAGTTATTTCTAATTCAAATCATAATTCATAATTTATTATAATATTTTTTTTATAAAAATAAATTTAAATTAAAAATAATTATAATCTCATAATTCTAATTCATACTAATCATTTTTTTATACTAATCATTTTTTTTATATAGTAGAAATTGTGTAAAAATAATGTTATAAATTTTGAGTAAAACCAAGAACTTTTCACATGTATCAAAATCCAATACTCCTTCGGCGAAACAAGGAAAATGTTTGGCTGCTCAACTGTAAAGACGAAACCCCAAAAAAAAAAAAAAAAAAGTTTCGCAATAATTATTAAAAATAACTACGAATCAAGAAAATCGAACTACAAAACAATTAAAAGAAGCTAACAATTTCAGAAACATGAAAAGATTATACATCAAAACAACATAATACATAAACTTCAAAAATACAATTTCGCTGCATAATTGCAAAATCAAACGACAAATTCCCCCAATTCGTAGAAATAGTCCTAAATTCTAGTACGAAAAGAAATACACCAAAACACCATTGTTTATAATACAAATTCATCGTTTAATTCAGCAACAACAGAAGCGAGAAAAGCCCTAACCCTAACCCTAACCCTAACCCTAGGGGACAAGCATCGGCATCATTGTTAATACAGAGAATTCATCCATCAATTCGGCAACAAAAGAGATGAAAATCCCAAACCCTAACCCTAGCCCTAGAGGAGAAGCATCAGAACCAGGATCAACCTCCGAAGCCGTAGAGAGTACGGCCCTGGCGCTTTAGAGCATAGACGACGTCCATGGCGGTCACGGTCTTCCGGCGAGCGTGCTCGGTGTAGGTGACGGCGTCGCGGATGACGTTCTCGAGGAAGATCTTGAGGACGCCGCGAGTCTCCTCGTAGATCAGACCGCTGATTCGCTTGACTCCGCCACGCCTCGCAAGCCGTCGGATCGCCGGCTTCGTGATCCCCTGGATGTTGTCACGGAGCACCTTCCGATGCCTCTTCGCGCCTCCCTTTCCCAGCCCCTTTCCTCCTTTTCCTCTTCCAGACATTTCCTCTTCCGCTTCTGTAAATTTTCCGGGAAATTTTTTCTTTGATTTTCTTTTCTTTTTTATTTCCTGTTTTTGGGATATTGGTGGCGTGATATGAGGTTTTGGGGTTCTTTTTTTATAGATGGGGGAGAGGTTGGGAAATGGCCGTTGGATCTAGTAACGATCCGCGTCAGGTGTAAATTGGTGAGTTTGAGCCGTTGGATGTTATTTGCTTGAATCTGATTCGCGGAAATTTTGGCTACGCGGATTGAAGAGGGTTTGAACTTGTGGAGTAATGGTGTTGGCTGGGTCTTTTTTAATGAAAATGATCTAAACGTCCATCTTACAAGCGCCAAAACAAAAGTAGAATAGTTATTAACAAAAAGGGAACAGACTAGGGTTGGCAATTTAGACAGTGAAACGATTACACGATTTAAAATTCACACGAAATTAGTAGATTTGAGTTTATTATAAATATATTCGGATTAAAATCAGGTTAAATTCGTGAAATACAATTAAATAAGGTGTCATTTTTTAGGTTGACTCGCCAACTCGTAATTAATTTCTCATAACTCGTTTATTAAATGTGTCATATTTGGATAACACGAATACACAACTCGTTTGTTACCTAGGTTAAAAATATTTCAACATTTCTATTTTCTGCCTCTCTCTGCCTACTAGGTTTTCTAACTTTTCTTCTCTCTCATTTTTTCGATCCAAACTCTCCACTCTCCAGTCCACCGCCGCTTGTCCAGACCCACCCACCCACCGACACCTTCGCTTCCTTCTCCACCCTATTCTCTCTAGACTCTCCACTCTCTCTGTCAGATTCGGCCTTCGGGATCAGATTCATCTCATTCTTCGTCAAATTCAGCCTTCGGGAACAGATTCTTTCAAGAGATTATTTTGAGTATTGTAAAAAACTAAAATCATGTTTGGTTAATATATTGAGTAATTAATAATTGATAATCACTTAGTAAATAAAAATTAATATATTAATAATATAATAATAATAATATATATTATAATTAATGAGAACATTGGTAATTAAATTATATATAATGAATTAGTTAAATAATTAAAAATAGTAATTAATAATCAGTTATAAATAATTACTATGTTAATAACATACTTATATTTATTAGTTTATAAGTAATTAATAAGTGTATTAAGAAAAAAATAATTAGTATATAAATAATATATTAATATTTTATTTACTACTTAAATAATTAACTTTTAGTTACATAATTAAATAATTAGTTAATTAGTTACTAATATTTATTTAATAATCTATTACATGATATATTGCAGGATCAATTTTTGATAATTATTCTTTAAATAATGATGAATTACTACTTATCAATTATTAATTACTATTGATTAATATATTACAATTTATTATATAATTTAATATTGATTATTAATTAAGTAATCACTATTTTTTATTTATCAACTATTTACTAATTAATAGATTATAATTAATATATATGATTGATATATTAATTATTAGTTATTTAATAACCTATTATTAATTATTCTATTATTAATATATTATATAATCAATTTTTAGCAATTAATCTTTAACTAAATAAATAATTAATAATTATCATTTTTATTAATAAAATTAAAATTTTAATAATAATATTTTAATATTAATCAATAATTAAGTAATTACTATCTATTTATTAATTAATAATTAATATATTATATAATTAGTAATTAAATAATTTCATGTAACATTGTTAATAAATACTAGAAAATAAAAATGGAAAAGGGAAAACAACATCTAATCGTTTTCTAACTTACTTTACAAAAACTATTTTCATTATTTTTTGTTTTCTTTTTTATTTTTAAAATATTTACTAAACAAACATAGTTTGCAGACCGTTTTCATTTTCGTGCATCAAAAGACGTGTAAAAACGTTTTTAAAACAACTAAAAAACAGTTTTAAACGCATCCTATGTTTTTTTTTAAAAAGAGTGATACTGAAGGTGGAGATAGTAAACTTGTAGCTGTGGGTTTTAGTCAATGGCATTAGCGAAGATGATAGTGATAGATGAGCTGCCTTTTTTATTTGTCGAACAAGAAGGATTTAGGCTTAGTTTGGTATTGCTGCGGATTTTAGATTAATTGCTTTTAGCTGTGCTGAAGGAAGAAGTTGCTGTTACAAGAATCCGCTGAGTGTTTGGTAAATTGTAATTATAGTAGCTGTGCTGGTTCTAAAATCAGTGTAATAGCGTTTGGTAAATTTTGATGTAGAATTGCTGTGGGTATGTAAAATGACCAAAATAGACATGGTATGAAAGTTAAATATATATAATTGTTTTTAATATTTAGAAATATTTATTTAACTTTAAAAAAACATAATGCTATGATTTTACTTTTTTTAACAATAAATTTATGATAATTAATTCTTTTTTTTTCATGATAATTAATTATAATTCACACAAAGATAGTAATAATAAAGTAATAATAAAGTATATTACAAAAAGAAAAAAGTATACGATTCCTAAATCATTATAAATTGTTTCATTATACAAAAGTATACAAATTGATTACTCACTACAAGGAGTATTAGTGAGTAATCAATTTGTGAACAAAAAAGTACATTCCATGTTCAAAAAGTGACAGAGCCATCAAAAGAATTAAGCCGTGTTCATTAAACTTGTCGCAATCTGATCTCGTACTTCAACCATTTCTTGTGATGGTGAAGCTTCATCTTCTTCTACATTATTCTCCAGTTGATGCTCTTCACAAAAAGTGACAGAGCCATCAAAAGAATTAAGTCGTGTTCATTAAACTTTGTTGCAATCTGATCTCGTACTTCAACCATTTCTTGTGATAGTGAAGCTTCATCTTCTTCTACATTGTCTTCCAATTGATGCTCTTCATAAGTGAAAACATCTAGATTAGCCTCGACTTCTTGAAAATGCCGATCACGCTGATCATGCATCCTAATATAGTTATGATGCGCCATTGTTGCAATAACTATTTTTACTTGCTTCTTAAATGAATAATTAGGCATGTCTCTCAAAATTTTCCATTTTTTCTTCCAAACACCAAAAGTGCGTTCAATGACACTTCGAAGAGAAGAATGTGCTTGGTTGAATACCTCTTTACTGCCCATTGGTCGACGACCCATTCGAAATTGTGGTAAATGGTATCGTTCTCCTTTATAAGGTCCAAGAAATCCTTTCAATTGTGGATAGCCCGCGTCAACCAAATAATATTTACCTATTAAAATAAAAACACAAGAATTAGTAAAATGTAAAACATATATAATATAAAATATAGGCAATGTTTTAACCTTCAGGTGGTTTTGGAAATTTCAAATGTCGGTTACGTAGTGCTGATAAGAATATTCTTGTATCATGGGCACTACCTTCCCAACCTGCATATGCATATATAAATTTCATACTGAAATCACAAGCAGCCATCACATTTTGGGTTGGCACACGCTTTCTTCCGATAAATGGCACATGATCTTCTGGTGGTATTGTAGCTTGAACATGTACGCCATCTATCGCACTAATACAATTCTAAAAAGAAGAATTTTTAATGTATAAATAAACATAATTTTAATAGGGAATGAAGCATATAAAAAGTATGCTTTTAGTAGGGAATGAAGCATATTAAAAGTATGATTTTACCTTAAAATGTGGCATATATCTACGATCCGTCAGTATCTCTATTGGTATGTCATTAAACTCTAGATCTGGAGGCTGTATAATATCGATGCTCATACGACATACAATTTCTAAAACATAATTAAAATATCTACTCACAGTCTCACCAGAGCGTTGAAATCGCTCTTGTGCTGAACGATTCCCCGCACCCTGACCCAAAATGAATAAAAACATTCCAAGTATTTCAGTCGCACACATATTCCTTGATCCCTGTAATCCATACTTACTCTGTAGATCATTACATAGCTTCAAAAACACGTTCTTATCCATTCTAAACATCCTATAACTTCTAATTTCATGCCCTCTTAATAATTCCGTCACCCATATGTTTCCCGTTTGTGAAGAGTTCATACACGGATTCTTATGAACATACGTGTTGTAGTAATATTCAATGAGTCGAGCAATGAGACATGTAAATTGTAGATCAAACTCATCACCATTGTCAGCCATCTTTAGCAACAACAATAAACCTATCATTCAAATTGGTGAAATTTGTAAACTCATCACCATTGTCAGCCATCTTTAGCAACAACAATAAACCTGTCATTCAAATTGGTGAAATTTGTAAACTCATCACCATTGTCAGCCATCTTTAGCAACAACAATAAACCTATCATTCAAATTGGTGAAATTTGTAAACTCATCACCATTGTCAGCCATCTTTAGCAACAACAATAAAC